>NC_073693.1:39580157-39681794 GCF_029784155.1 Uranotaenia lowii
GTCATTTTTGTCATTTTTGTCATTTTTGTCATTTTTGTCATTTTTGTCATTTTTGTCATTTTTGTCATTTTTGTCATTTTTGTCATTTTTGTCATTTTTGTCATTTTTGTCATTTTTGTCATTTTTGTCATTTTTGTCATTTTTGTCATTTTTGTCATTTTTGTCATTTTTGTCATTTTTGTCATTTTTGTCATTTTTCTCATTTTTGTCACTTTTGTCATTTTTGTCATTTTTGTCATTTTTGTCATTGTTGTCATTTTTGGCATTTTTGTCATTTTTGACATTTTTGTCATTTTTGTCATTTTTGTCATTTTTGTCATTTTTGTCATTTTTGTCATTTTTGTCATTTTTGTCATTTTTGTCATTTTTGTCATTTTTGTCATTTTTGTCATTTTTGTCATTTTTGTCATTTTTGTCATTTTTTTTTCATTTTTGTAATTTTTGTCATTTTCGTCATTTTTGTCATTTTTGTCATTTTTGTCATTTTTGTCATTTTTGTCATTTTTGTCATTTTTGTCATTTTTGTCATTTTTGTCATTTTTGTCATTTTTGTCATTTTTGTCATTTTTGTCATTTTTGTCATTTTTGTCATTTTTGTCATTTTTGTCATTTTTGTCATTTTTGTCATTTTTGTCATTTTTGTCATTTTTGTCATTTTTGTCATTTTTGTCATTTTTGTCATTTTTGTCATTTTTGTCATTTTTGTCATTTTTGTCATTTTTGTCATTTTTGTCATTTTTGTCATTTTTGTCATTTTTGTCATTTTTGTCATTTTTGTCATTTTTGTCATTTTTGTCATTTTTGTCATTTTTGTCATTTTTGTCATTTTTGTCATTTTTGTCATTTTTGTCATTTTTGTCATTTTTGTCATTTTTGTCATTTTTGTCATTTTTGTCATTTTTGTCATTTTTGTCATTTTTGTCATTTTTGTCATTTTTGTCATTTTTTTTTCATTTTTGTAATTTTTGTCATTTTCGTCATTTTTGTCATTTTTGTCATTTTTGTCATTTTTGTCATTTTTGTCATTTTTGTCATTTTTGTCATTTTTGTCATTTTTGTCATTTTTGTCATTTTTGTCATTTTTGTCATTTTTGTCATTTTTGTCATTTTTGTCATTTTTGTCATTTTTGTCATTTTTGTCATTTTTGTCATTTTTGTCATTTTTGTCATTTTTGTCATTTTTGTCATTTTTGTCATTTTTGTCATTTTTGTCATTTTTGTCATTTTTGTCATTTTTGTCATTTTTGTCATTTTTGTCATTTTTGTCATTTTTGTCATTTTTGTCATTTTTGTCATTTTTGTCATTTTTGTCATTTTTGTCATTTTTGTCATTTTTGTCATTTTTGTCATTTTTGTCATTTTTGTCATTTTTGTCATTTTTGTCATTTTTGTCATTTTTGTCATCTTTGTCATTTTTGTCATCTTGGTCATTTTTGTCATTTTTGTCATTTTTGTCATTTTTGTCATTTTTGTCATTTTTGTCATTTTGTCATCTTGGTCATTTTTGTCATTTTTGTCATTTTTTTTTCATTTTTGTCATTTTTGTCATTTATGTCATTTTTGTCATTTTTTTCATTTTTGTGTCATTTTTGTCATTTTTGTCATTTTTGTAATTTTTGTAATTTTTGTAATTTTTGTAATTTTTGTAATTTTTGTAATTTTTGTAATTTTTGTTATTTTTGTAATTTTTGTAATTTTTGTAATTTTTGTAATTTTTGTAATTTTTGTAATTTTTGTCATTTTTGTCATTTTTGTCATTTTTGTCATTTTTGTCATTTTTGTCATTTTTGTCATTTTTGTCATTTTTGTCATTTTTGTCATTTTTGTCATTTTTGTCATTTTTGTCATTTTTGTCATTTTTGTCATTTTTGTCATTTTTGTCATTTTTGTCATTTTTGTCATTTTTGTCATTTTTGTCATTTTTGTCATTTTTGTCATTTTTGTCATTTTTGTCATTTTTGTCATTTTTGTCATTTTTGTCATTTTTGTCATTTTTGTCATTTTTGTCATTTTTGTCATTTTTGTCATTTTTGTCATTTTTGTCATTTTTGTCATTTTTGTCATTTTTGTCATTTTTGTCATTTTTGTCATTTTTGTCATTTTTGTCATTTTTGTCATTTTTGTCATTTTTGTCATTTTTGTCATTTTTGTCATTTTTGTCATTTTTGTCATTTTTGTCATTTTTGTCATTTTTGTCATTTTTGTCATTTTTGTCATTTTTGTCATTTTTGTCATTTTTGTCATTTTTGTCATTTTTGTCATTTTTGTCATTTTTGTCATTTTTGTCATTTTTGTCATTTTTGTCATTTTTGTCATTTTTGTCATTTTTGTCATTTTTGTCATTTTTGTCATTTTTGTCATTTTTGTCATTTTTGTCATTTTTGTCATTTTTGTCATTTTTGTCATTTTTGTCATTTTTGTCATTTTTGTCATTTTTGTCATTTTTGTCATTTTTGTCATTTTTGTCATTTTTGTCATTTTTGTCATTTTTGTCATTTTTGTCATTTTTGTCATTTTTGTCATTTTTGTCATTTTTGTCATTTTTGTCAGTCTTGTGAATTTCGTTTTTTTATTCAATTTAGTAAGTTTGGTCAAATTTTTTAGTTTTTTTAAATTATTGTTACCAGTTTTGCCAATTGGACCCAGTTTGCCATTTTTGTCAAATTGATCATTTTTTTCCAGTATTTAAAATTTTGTTGAGTTTGAGTATTCTATCATTGTTGTCATTTTTGAAAATTTTTCCATTTAGTCAACTTTGTAACTTTTTAAGGTTTGATCAATTTTTTCTTATCAATTTGTTCTATTTTTAAATTATAGTTAATTATTCAATTATATTATTCTTGCTTATTGTAAAATCTTTTAATTTTTATAAAAATATTATTAAATTTTCTAGACTGAGAATTATTAGATCATTTTTCAATACAGTGAATTATGCTCGGGCTTTAACATTTTCAAACAAATGGAGATGCCAGAATGATCCTTGGCCTTTTTTTATGAGGAAAAATGTGAACAAATAAGTATAAATTTTCGATGATTTTTATTTCTTTTTTTTATAAAGCAAGTAGAATCAATTTCCAAGTCTTCTGTCATTTTTTAAAATATTCTTGATAACTGTTCAGCGCTATATTGAGTATCTAAAAAAGGTGTTTATCTTTCCATTGAAATACCCCTGTTACTGTTAACCAATGCAAGGTTGTATCTGGAACCATCGGAATTTTTGAGCTGTTTATTGTACTAGAAAGAGATTTAAAATTATTCAGCTTTTTATAGATTTATTGAAGTATCGTATTCAATGTATGAAAATGCACTTCTGATATGTCTGCTCTAATGTGAGAATTAGACAGCTGTTTAGTTATGAATTGATTCTCTCAACCTTAAAAAATTACGAAGTTTAACAAACATTTTCTGAAGTTTATATTGATTTCCTGCGTACATTTTTTATTCTGGCTCTTATTTAAGACATGTTGCAATTTTGAATAAAACTTCCACATACCTTCAACTTCAACACCCAAAAATACGATTTTGTGAATCATTTATTCAACAACACTCAAAGTTCTAAAACCATCACTTGCTTCGAGTGCTACTTGGATACCTCTAGAGATTTTCACGCTTCAAAGCCGCCCATAAAAAAAGAAGGTAGGTACCCTTCAGATGGAGCAACTTAAAACCATCCATCAGCTGCCTGCAACCAAATTTGTCCCTGTGCCAGGAATTGCCAGTCATTAATTAGTGCTCATGACCCCCATCCAGCGCTCAGTTGCAGACTTTCTTCTCGTTTTCTCTCTGGAGCCACCACAAAAATCACAAATCACACACGTTGACACAAATTCGGCTATCACATCAAAATTCTACCATCGTACCGGGATTTTCCCGGGGAGCAAGCTAAGCGATTTTACTCTCGCAAGCAATGGCAACAAAACTACACGGTACTTGCATATGGTTCAAGGTATGCAATGGTAGAGTACTTCGGAGGGGTTTTTCATTCAGTTTGTTGTAGCAAAAACCCCAACAAAATCATCCATCGGTGCTGAGAGCGGGCGAGACTCTTACTTCATAACAACAAAAACACCGGGAAAACTTTACGATCCCATGTGGCAGCTAGCTTTAATTAAGTTATTTCAACACTTTGAGTTTACTGATGGAGGGATGTTCAACGTTTTCCCACGTTTTTATTTGAGTTTTTTTTTGGCTGCCCGACAACCTGCTGGGGTTGGTCCCTAGGATTTTGGAGGATTTTTGGGGTTGGGGAAGCGTGAGAGAAGAGGGTACAGGATTCATGGAACGATGCGGTTGTTGCTCACTATGGGGACCATTTCTCATGGTTTGGCACGATTACGGTTTTGGGGAAAACTTTGAAGACGTTTTTTGAAGTTCTTTGGGTACGTCAACTCAAGATGAGTTTCAATTTTTTTTTCTGCCTATGCACTATGATGAAAATTTTTTCATCTTTGAGACTTCATACTAGATTTCTGTTAATTTTCTAAGTATTCAAAGAAGTAAATAAAATCTACTTAAAATCACTCAGGAACATCTCTTTGAAATGTGTAAATTATAACCGGCAAATACTGTACTCATCCAGATTGCTCTTTTCCAAGTGCAGAGCCGAACTGAAACGGCATTGCTTCGCCACCATTCTTGGGGGTGTAGTTTTGATAAGTGCTGCTGCTGCTGCGGCTCAAACAACGGTTTTGTGCTTTTAGGAAACCACACCCACACTTGCAGCACAAAACTCCTCGTCGTTTGTCGTCATCCGAACTTGCTCGCTCCCATCAAGACATTTTATATGAAGTGGTAAAGCAAATGAGCAAAATTTACTTTGCGGGTAACCGTTGTGTTTCATTTATACAAACGTATTCTCCTGACATTTTCCCCACACTACTCCGAAATGGAAGAAATTCGACCAGGCGAAAGCTGAGCCCTTAGAAAAACGGCAGAAGCAGGAGAAAAAATAATAAAACCAAAAAAAGCAACACCCAAAAACTAAAAACCATGCTAAGAAGAGACGAACTTGAAGCAGCCAGGCAGCATATGAGCTTCAAACTAATATAAACTTGCTTTAATGGGACGCCCCTGGGGTGAAATTGCCGAAAAGATTGCTTCAATATTCTTCCCTTCTCTCTGTGGCGTTGTAAGTTTTGAAGTAACCTCCTACCTACATTTGCATGAGTGCTTACATCGAAAAGATGGGCGGGTTGAGCTTTTTACGGTGCTTGAGAGTGGTGAAAGTGGAGTTGTGCAACGTCGTTTTTTTCTCCTCAGCTGTATGAAAATTAATTTGATGAGGCAAGCCGGTGGCATGGAACATGATATTAAGTTAATATACCGAGATAATATTGATTTACAAATGAAGGAGGGTGTCATTTTTTTTAAACACTACATTTACAAAACCTGAATTCCATCCTTTAACTCGAAAACTCCATGAACTCATCGATTAACTTTTTGATCATATTCGAATTTTTTTAATATTCAAAAACGCTCGAAAAACTAAACTGTCAGAAATTGTTGAACAAATGAAGATGTGTAAAATTCCCATTGATTTTGGTAATGACGGTCGCCATGTTTTTTTTCTTAAATTTTTTAACAATCTTCTAATATATAAAGATGAGTTGGACTATATATGTTTGTATGCACCTTATACAAATCCACACCGCTTAACCGATCAGCCTGAAATTTGGTACAGTTATGTGTTTGGACCATGGGAAGGTTTTAGTAATAGTTTCGAGCCCCTCCCACCTGAGAAAAGGGACCCTCCCATAGAACTTTCGTTTTTTTCCCACAAACCAAAAGTCATGGCACCCATTTTTCAGAACCATTTTTTTCCCTTTGGCGGGGTTGTTTTCACCATCACCATGGGCCGGGCATTAGAAACGACCATCAAGAGTTCACGTGGACTGGAAAGCAAATCAAAGCCTGCTAGCGATTTACAAATTCATAGCGTTTTTGGCGGGTTTTTTTCCTTCTGCTGTTCAAAGCACGTGGTACTGGTACGAGGTATTTGATTTCAATAATGAGCCTTAATTAAGGATTGAAAAATACAATCCCTGTTAGGCATATATTGACTAGAATTTCAGTGGTTTTCAAAGTGCTCCCTACCACCGCCCGGGGGCTTTGAGAGTCTACAAGAATACACAGTGAACTGAAAAGTGAACCGTGAATAGCTATTTGGACTGGAGGCTGAAAAACTTATGAACAGCGTTTTCATAGACTCCAGCTTTTAAGAACCAACCATTTTCATATTTTTAGGATTCCTTATAAAGAAAAAAAATTAATAAGATTCAGAGCTATACATTGAAGGCTGCAATTTCAATGCTTTGATAGCCGCCGGGAAATTTAAACGGGGGAGTAGAAATTTTATTAGAGAAATCAATCGGAGGTTTTAAGCTTTATACAATTCTATTTCATTGACCAATTTATAACTTTTGATTCATTTTTGGCCATCAATGTGTTCAATTCTACCATCCAATTTGGAAATAAATCGTTTGGTAATGCAAGTTCAAACAAATGATATCAAAGAATTTTAACATTGATCACTCTTCAAAATAATAAATAAAATGATTGTATCCGAGGATAAAAAACTAAAATAGAACTCAAATCAGACCATTTCCATAACATTTAAATGGTAGTTTCGGTTCAGAGATGATTTATTTTCGATAACTCCAAGAAACTTTTAGTAAAAGTTTCTACATTTAAGAAAAACTAATCATAAAACAGTGTTCAATTAAAAAGCGAAAAAAGCACACATACAATTAAAAACATGCAAAATGAGTCTTAAACATAGTTCAACAAGGTTCGGAAGTGTTTTCTGGAAATTTTTAAGTGAATAAAACTTAAATATACCATTGTACAAGAAGATCATCCATCTTGAAAAGTGGGATAATCTCCAAAAGAGATTTTCATCGAATGGAGAATGGGAACGATAGAAAATAATTTTATCATTTGCATTTAAAAAATTAAAGGCCAAATCTACTCGAGATTCTTAGAAAAAGGTGGGTTAAATGATGAATATAAAGCTTCCAACATTTCGAAAAATCAAACGACTCATTTTGATTTATATTTTTTGTGAACCCGAACAAGGCCGGGTAAAATAAGCTAGTGTTGGATAAAGTTAACTATTTGAAATCATTATACTTGTAAAGCAGAGATTATTTTTGGTAATTTTGATTGCGACGGTCGCCATGCTATTTCTTTCTATTTCTATAATAATCGAAAAATCAAATTGTCAAACGTTGTAATACACACGAGGCTTAGTAAAACTTTTGACAGTTGGCACATTCTAGAAGTACACTAATTTACTTGAAAATTTAAAAAAAATAGTCGCAAAGGGTCACAAATTGGATTTCCTTCAAAATGAATATAAGTTTGTCATTAAAAAAACTATAGTTGTTTGTGTTTTGATCGATTATACGTGAATTCACGCAAGAAATGACCATTTTTAACTTCAGTACTTTGATTTCCTGTTCTCTATGTGGAAATATTTCCTGTTCTCGCTGTGTGTTTTCAAATAAGTTGTTGAAAAAACAATCACCCACAATTTATTGCGCGTAGTTCCTCAATTGAACAACAACTAACCAAGTAATGCCGCTTAAAAGTTGTGACGAGAATTTACCCAGTTTAATCAGAAATGGGTAGTGGATTGAATTCACGTCACGAAATTTCAAGTTATTCTTAACCATTCTTTAAAGCCTTCAAATTTTATATACACTTTTAGAAGGGATATTTTGATATTGTGACTTTTACAATCATAAACTTTCAGAATCTTTTCCAAAATTTTCCATATTTTGACAGGCACTTGAAAAAAAAAACATATTGAGGAACCATACGTTAAAATAACTTTTTTATTTGAAGATTTACCAAAAAATATTTTGAATTGTTTTTGCAATATTTTTGTTTTTTATTTCAAAATAACGGACTAGTTAAAAAATCAACTAATTTAGGTTCAATTTGTAAAAACTCGTTCATATGGAGGGTCAAAACACTCAAAACAGTTTTCAGAGCATATAAAATTTTACAAAATTTCAAATTTTATGGCGTGAATTCACTCATTCGCGCTGAAGTAACTCAGTTGAATTCCAATCGATTTCTATAGAATTCAGTATTTTAGAATCGACTCATCTTTTCAAAGAAGACCATTTTTTTGTTTGAACATGTTAAAGTTTGTCTAATAAAATTAAATGGTTTCCTTTTTTGACAAATTCTTTTATCTACACAATTTGGCAGTATTTTGGCAGATAAATTTCAAGAAGTCTTTTAATGTGAGTAGGCTGCGGCCGTGGACGACGGGTGTGATTTTTTTCGCTGTCAATTTTAACTCCTGAAGAAAAAATCATTTTTCACTATCATTTGTGCTGAAAATTTGTTCAGATGTTGGAGATTCTCAGTGTGTTTTCAATGCAATCAGTATCAGGAATGCTGCGAGAAGTAAAATCAACGCTTTGCAACAGGTCAGTTTTTTATTAGCTGACCAGAAGGGCCAGCTACAACAACCCTTGAATTCCTATCCAAGTCACGGGGATTTAGGTGAGACTATGCCTCATGCGGCCGCTTTTGGTAGGCTACCCGATCAGGAGAGCATATCAAAATAATAACTCAAACGTATCTCACCAAGATATTTACATCTGATTCAGTTATAATTAAGTACTCCAAATTTTCGATTTTAAGTTTCGCCAATCTGAATTATATCTTATTCTGATTGACAAACTTGAATGGGGTTGAGCTCATATTCAATGATCAAGATTTTTTTCGGATTGTCCTAAAATAAAATGGTTATATCTTATTTTGATATACGTACAACTTTTTCTGAAACACGGACATCGAAGTCAACGGCTCAAACCTTACATTAACGAGTTTCGCTCAATAGATTCATAAGATTGAATCCAACTTTTGGGAAACCAAAAATGGGGCATGGTTTTATCAAATAATGTGGTTTATTGACCTTCCACTAGAAAATTTTCTTGAAGCACTCATATCTTGATAAGTTATAATTTTGATATAATTTGTTCTGTCCAATATCAAACTATGCTATCAGAACGAGATATAATCTTGATAGGAGCATATCAAAAACTGATATAATTTAGCTATGATCGTATAGATTTTTTGATATAATTTGAGATATTTTAACATCCTACGAGTACTGAATTATAACTCATTTAGATAGAAAAAAAATAAGTATCAAAATATCTCATTTTGATAAAATTCTGTTTTTCCCTCCTGATCGGGTAGCAGAGCAGATGTTACGAAGAACCTCGGGTTGGCTTTGACGAGGGGTGACACTCGTCAAGAAATCCAAAACAACGTATAGTGTGTACTCGATGAGGTGGCCGGCCAATAGGAACTGCTGCTGCGTTATGTCTTAGGGCTCGAAGAACGCACGTGGTGAACCAGGTGGCAATGGTGGTGCCGAACCTTCAATTTCGGACCTCGTGGAATTTTTAAGGGTCCCAAATGTTGCTGAGCGATTGCTTCACACTTTGACCAACCCCAGGTAAGAGCAAGTAGAGCGATTGTTGGCAACTTACGGATTTGGGTGCAGGATTGTCCATTCCTGCCTTTTAAATATTCCCGAAAAATTTTATAGTGTAAAGACAAGTATCCTTTTCAAAAGAAAAAGAGGTAAGATGTAAAAAGTGTTCCTATTTTTTTCATATGTTAAAAATAGCTTAACTCTATTATGGGGTTTAGCGGGGGGTTGGACAGGACATCAAACGATCGGAAGACTGATATACAATGGATTGTGGGTTCAAGCCAGCCGGAGTATCTCGACAAATTGAGAATCATGAGTAGGTTACTTAGGTACCTTTTCAAGATTCTTTATTTGTTTCGAACAGTTTGAAGGGAGTAAGATGAGTCGAACCTGTCCCAAGCCAGTGGTAACGGACCCCTTGGTTGTGCTGCAATTATTGTTGATGAGTTAAGCATGAACAATATTTGAATATGCGATCGAGACTTCCCGTACCGCCTCGGGTCGAAAGACCTATCAGCCACTGGTGGGTCAAACATACATACATACATACATACAATTTGGCAGTATTTTGGCAGTATTTGTTGACTTCAAAACGTATTATGCATTTTTCGAAAAAAATCAACCCATACATTTTTAATAATTATTTTGTAAAAGTTTTCAACATTTACACTTTTTGAAATAAAAAATTTGATTTTCAAAACAGTTTAAAAATGTCAGATTTCTTCTTCACTTTTTTTCATTGGTTTTGTGTGATTGGAATTATCAAAATTATTGACAAGTTTGGGATTTTATGAAACGCCAACGGATAAAAATCACTGGTTAGCAGTACAAGCGCGTGAAATGTGTCACTTGTGGTTAAAAAGATCGTCATTTTAGTAAAAAAAATTCAATAATTTCATTGTCTGTTAGGATTAGGTATAGAAAGTTAAAACTTTTTAAATATTTAAAATCATTTGCTAGAGATCCTTGCCATTTGTCTTATACAGACTTACTCTTGGAAAATGTTATTATTTTTTGAATATCAATAGTTTATTTGTAAATTACTATCAGAATAGCCCTAAAACTACACATATACAAAGGAAAGAAAATAGAAATTTCACATTTAACAACAACAGCATACGGGCTTTTAAATGCTTTGATTCCATCATGAGAGGTGTTTGTTTGCAAGTCTTTGAAAATTAAATTTTTGAAGATTTCAAAATACCATTTTGACTAAATTTCAAAATACAAACTAAATTTTGTTTATTCGAAACTCAATTTATTGGCTTTCAAAAGTAGAAAACAGTTTCTAGAAATTTAAACTTTAGACTGAGTTAATACCTGGCTGTTAGCTATTAAATTATTCTTTCTTTAATTGATGGTAAAATTCAGATGTCTTATTATTAGCTTTAAAATCTTAATTCAGATTTTAATCTGAATTGAGATAAAGATTTTCGGAAGATTCTTTGTTCATACATTCAAAGTTGTTTTTCTGTCTATATAAGTTCAGATATAAAACGAATCAAAGATGACTTAAAAATACAAGTAGAGTTCTGTTTTCTGTTGTTTTGATTTGATTTTAATTCATTTGATTGACAACCTTCACATCAGAACTCAAGTTGAATAGATATACAAAGATCTACAGATTTAAATGTTAGCTTTATAATTTTGAGTCCAATATTCTAGAATCTTTTAAAATAAATTTTAATGAAATTCGCTATCTTTTAATCCATTAATGTTGTAAAAAAAAAACATCAAATTTATTTATATTAATAATGTTGTGGAATCATTAGAATTTTGCATATTCTGATCAAATCATTTTTATTTATGCATCTATAGAATCGATATTTTAAGAAGCTTTATTTCACTTTTACGAAATTCAACAAACTATATTTAGTCTATATTGCATTTTTCTTGACATTTTGCCTTTGTTTTTTTTCTTATTTCCTCTGATATTTCCTCTGATTATAAAATTTTGACGAGATAAGATCGTTTTGAATTATGAGTTTTATATAAAAAAATATTTTTTAAACTTTTCATTTCTGACTTAAAAACGTCTTTCTGCCTTTGGACTGTTGATTGATTGATTGTTTTTATCTTATCTATTCTTACTTCCCGGCCTTAACAAATTTTAATTCATCGCCTGTACTTCCCTTACTCTGACTTTAAAATGTTTGCTTCTGAAATACTGATTTACGATTTTTGACTGTTAACTACAGATTTTTTTAAATTGAAAGCCTTCAAGTGGTATTTTTTCGTTTCCTATTCCTGATTTATCCCATATGATTGGATACTTTCATATTCAAACTTCTAATTTTTTTATTCTCAATTTTCGTTTTCTGGCTTCAACTTTTTTCGTCCAACATTACAATTTTGAGTTTTTACTCTATACTTTGAACTCTACTGCTCAATTTTGGATAATTGCTGATTGGGTTTGGCCTAAGGTTGCCAGATTGCCCGGTTTTATCTGGGTTTGTCCGGATATTCATTACACAATTTGGATATAGTCCTGCCCGGCACGGTTGCCGTTGAGTAATTCCTGAGTTTCGACCAAATTTACTCGGATATTGCCCGGATTTTTGGTTGTTAATTTTTAAAACCAATGCCTGTGTTTTGCCAGGATTTAGATAGAAAATGCCCGGATTTGTTTGGCCCGGATACGTGTAGATAAAATTCTTGCAACCTTAATTTAACCTAATAACAGAGAGGTTTTTTATTTTTGACTTTATACGTTCGACTTATTTGTTGATGTAAATTTAAGGTTGCCAGATGGCCCGTTTTTTCCGGATTTGCCCGGGTATTTGAAACAAAATTTGGCAAAAGTCCTGTCCGACCCGGTTGCCCGGATTGCATTAAAAAAAAAACGGATTTTGCCCGGCTCTATTCATTTTATTTGCCAAATCAAACAAAACAACAAATTATGTTAAATTTTTTTACAAATATCCCTTCCAAAATGAAATTTTGTCCAGCAAGTTCTATAAAAATGATCATGAAAGGTTTTTTGACAAACTAAAATACAATTTAAAGGGTTTCAATCAGCAGGTTTCTGATGCGTTTTGATGAATAGGTAATGTTTTTCAAATTTTTCTTTCTAGGTTTTTGTTCATTAATTCCTGGTTTTTGACCAAATTTGCATGGATATTGCCCGGATTATTTTCTCGACAAATTTGATATCAATGTTCATTGTGTATTTTCCATATTCCCTGTATCACATTTCGAGTTTATTCAAACTTTATTTTTCATATTTTCTTATTTTCCTAATTTTATCACGCCCTATTGTTTTTCGCAATCCAAGCGATAAAATTACCTTTTCTCCTGATCAGGGAATCCGAAAATCGATATTCTCCGATAGAATTTGCCGATCAAAACACCCGTGAGAGAGATTTTCATCCGCAAGAACACAATACTGGTGCTCATCAACTTCAATTTTGCTCTCGATAAGTTGTGCGTTCCGATTCAAATTGATCTTCTCTTGTAACGTTAAGGATAAGTTCTCGCTCGCTCCCGGACGTGAGAAAATTTCTCACTATTTTGCATGGAGTTAAGAGCGCGGAGAGTCAGAATGGAAGTAAATAGCAAGAAAAGGCACTCTTTGTGCGTTTGTTTTTTCGTTCGCTTCCAGTTTTGTCGGAGAATATTCTCAGAAATAGAACTGACCGAGAGAAAATAATTTCGGACGAGTTATCTTGACCGGCATTGGAAAGGGATCAGAAGTCATCGCGTTCTCATATTTATCGCTAAGTGTTACACAAGCGATGAACCAGTTATCATTATCAGATCTGCTCGTTTTGCTTCCCTGCTCCCGATAGGTCTTGAACCCCCATCTTGCGCCTCTCTGGGGCCCATATATAAATATTCCACTAAAGCTTTGCTCAATGAATGTTTGAGTCAAGTCCTGTCAAGTCTTTTAATGGGGTTCTTCCTACGTATCGGTGGTCGAGTGGTTGGCGTGGTAAGACGGTAATCGCTAGGTCCACTGATGGCAAGGGTTCGATTCCCATCTCGGTACTGGATGTTAAATGTTGATCTTAAGTTGTCCATGTCATTTATTCAGTCTGTAAAGCCTAAATGGGCTAAGACGGTATATGTCTTTTTTAAAAAATAGGGTCATTCCCTTTGCACCTGCAAAGGGAAACGACCGATTATGTGAATTACATATGCTGTGCACCCAAATACTTTGCAACACGTTCTTCGTGTTTTTATCTGCTACTCATATTTTGTCATGAAAAACACTTTTTATTGTTAAAACTAAGAAAATTTTCGATTTTATCCAAACGTTTCTCAAAGCAACCTTTGAAATCATTGAATGTAAAACGCCTTAGTGTAGGCAAGTAATGTTCTAAAACATTAGTGGATCAAAACGACTCGAAAACAACACAATTTTTACAGTGAAACTCAATTCATTCTCTTATTTAATTCGAAACTTGTGAAATTTTTTTTAAAATTTTATCTTCACATGAAATCAAGTGGTTTTAAAACATTTTTCAATGAAATAATGAATAATTCTTAAATTTTGGACTTTATGTTCAACTGTGTCGGTTTCTACTAAATTTTTCTACTGCTGTTGGCAACAAAATAAGTAAACCGATTCGATTTCTAGTACTTCAATATCCAGATTAAACGGGTAAATACGGAGGGCATTTTGTTCGGATATTTAAAGTTTGATAAATTTTCAGTTTATTATAAAGCAACTATTTATAACAGTTTTCATTAATTGATAATTTGAATATATTCTTTGAACAACAAATAAAATCAATGTAGAGGATGTTTGAAGCAATCACCTTTGCGAAAAAGCCTATTTTATTTGCTCATTTTTTATAACTTAAATTAGGAATAGCCACCATAAAATTTAATTTGATTGTTATTCACGTTACATTGAATATCTGGTAATTATTTTATTTCAAATTATAAGATAAAGATTTCCTGAACTCATTTGTGCAGGTAGAATTTTCTTAACGCTTTGCAAATCTTCAATACTTATTAATATATTGTCGTTGTCGTTTCATCCCACAAGGGCATTTTGGGCAGAATTACAGCATGGATCATCTAAAATATGGACGCACTGTTTATTATACCATAGCGCTCCTAGTTGTCGGATCTGGAACGTTTTGACAGTACCTTGTTCGGAAATGTTTCCTCTATCAGTGCCGAAAATTTCATTACGGTTCGTTTTGAGCCAAAAAAGTTACACGTGATGGAAGCCGCGAGACGAAAATTAATTTTGGACACCCACGTCAAAAACCCGGCGTGGTCGGGTTCAAAAATCGCGAAATCTGTAAAAACGGCCAAATCGACCTTGTGCAGCGTTCTCAAATGGTTCCGTGAGATGCATACTATCGTTCGACAGGTTCATACCAAGCGTTATAGTAGACCTAAGGATCGAAAACTGCATTTGAAGGTGTTGAGAACGATCAAGGTAAACTCAGGGCAGTCGGACTATGACACCGCCAAGAAATTCAATGCGGACTGATGCACTGTCAGAAGGATTCGTCTGCGCAAAGGAATACGATCTTATCGGGCCAGTAAGCAACAAAACCGGATATTGAAGAAGAATGTAGAAGCCAAAGAACGGGCCCGAAAAGGACATCAACCCACCCAACTGCCCTCAATTCCGACCTATCGAAATATATTGGGCAATTATCAAGCAGAAGATGAAGAAGAATGGTAGGACGACTTGGGATGCAACAGAGATGAAGAGATTGTGAACAAAATAGTCGCTGAGGTCAGTGAATAGGGTGTCCAAATTATGATTAATGGTTCTCTAAGAAAAGTTCGAAATTTCATCAAAACAACATCAGAATATTTTTTTTATTTTTTTTACTTTAAAGTGCAATAAAAACCCTACATTTTGAGTACAAAACATTTTTATATCGTTTACCTAGCTCCGAGATAGACCCTTTTTAATGCGCCCAGATTTTGGGTGATCCATGCTTTAAACAAAATACGGTGGTCAAATCGTGCGCAAAATATTTGGACTGCTAGTGAGGAGATATTTTGAAAAAAATTGTGAAGAACAGTAAAACGAACTTTTTACCGGGCATCTGGCAGGTTCTTTGTCACAAACTTTTTGACAAGTCTCGCTTGTATTTTTTGGAGATTTCAAATTTGATGTCTACTACAAAGAGGGGGCTGATAATCTAAGGAAACTGCAAAGCAGTCAGCTATTCAGAACGATTGACACGATGAATGGAAAGATGACTGTCTGCATAGCACTTCAATGGGTCCCACAAAGTTAATTCTTTGCTTTTTTTTGTGGTGAAATGATAAAAATTCAAATATGTTGTTTTTGTGCCGAAGGATGACAATTGTCAAAATTTGTCATAACTTTGACAAAATTAAAAATTTTGGTTAGTTTTGAAGGCAAAGCTTAAGGAACCATAAAACGTAATCAAAAAATGCTTTGACTTGGAAAAAAGGGTGGTTCAAGTTATACATTAAAGATGGCGCACATGCCAAAAATTCTTCTTCATAGGACACTATCTCAAAAACCACAAATCAGAACGTCAAAAAAAAAAAAATTCCACAAGTAAACATTACATTCTTGGGCAGCTTTACTGAAAATTTCTTCAATTTCTATTCATGTACTCAAAAGTTACTCACAAAACAAAGTGTTGCTTTTTTCGGATACGCTGCTCATAAGAAACATTTCATGATCGAATTTTGAAAACCGACCATACAATTTTTGAAGAAAAATCGACTAAACCAGAACTGTGAAAAATTTCAGCTTAATTGGATTTAATTTAAAGGTGACGCAATGCGCTCAAAATTTTGATTTTTGTTCCTTCAAAAATCGCCTAAGCGATATTCAAATTCCAATCCACAATTCTTTTTACTATAATAGCTCATTTGTTGTTCAAGGTATCGTTAACTGGAATCAGCTACCGAACGTGATTAAAAACATAACTCAAAGAAGAGGATTCAGGGAGAGTTTATTGGCAAAACAAAACGAAACAAATAAAGACACATGTTGATTAGTAGGCACATTTTCAGAAACAGTAATAGAATAATTAAGGTTGCCAGATTGCCCGGTTTTATCCGGATTTGCCCGTATATTTAATACTAAATTTTAGAACATTCCGGTCCTGCCCAGTTGCCCGGATTTCATTGAAATATGCCCGAATTTCGCCCGGATTTTTTCACTTTAGTTGGCAAATAAAACAAAAAAAAAAATCAAATTGTATTGTAAATTTTTTTTTATTTTCTACCAAAACTAAAAATTATTAGAAGATTTTGCAAAAATGATCATGAAAGGATTTTTAGAAGACCAAAATACGATTTCAAATTTGATTTTAAATTTTGATGAAAAAAATTTTTTTTTTCAATTTTCTCATCTTGATTTTTGTTTTTTGAAAATCGAAATTTTGTTTTTTATGCCAAGAAATGCGTGAAGCATTGAGATTTGGTTAGAAACATTTTGGTAAAAAATCGATTTTCTTGGAATGTTTTTTGAAAAAGTTTATTTGTTTGAGGTACGTTCCATGCACTTTAAAGTTATTTGGTCTAAAAATTAACATTTTCAAAGTTTATGGAAATTATTTGATAAACATGAGATATCAAAGAAAGAAAGAACGTAAAGGATCATGAATTAATCGAAAAAGATACAACGGCTTATCGACGATTTTTTCGAATAAAAATATGATATTTAAGTCTTAAATCTTTCTTTGATATTTCATGTTGCGCTAATACGTTCCATCCCCTTTGAAAATGTGATAATTTTCAGGTACGAAGATGTACCAAGACGAACTCAGAACATGAGGTTTGATCAAAATTATAATGTCGATTCCTCCGATTTCCTTTAGTCCCGCCTTATGAGATTTTTGAATGGTCAAAGATTCGAAACTTTGTTTCCTGGTCAATCTACAAAAGGTGTATGGTCGGTTTGCGTAATTCGACAAGACCCATTCGGGTGCCACCCTCATATAGGTACAACAGAAATGAATCAAACATGACGAAAATCAGGAAAAACTCTCTGGAGCCACTCTCTAGTAGTCAGCATTTCAAGATATTTTTTTTATTTTAAACCCTTCATGATGTTGATTATTTGAATGCAGAGTGTGGGGATTGTTTGAAATGTTTTATTCTTGCATTTTAAACTACTTGAAAGAACTTTTCTATACTTTCCTTAAACAATTTTCTCACTTGATGTGTCACCGAATCGAGTTTCGTTTTATTTTTTTCCCTCCCCAGCACAATCACTCACGTACATCGTGCAGCTATAATGTCGGATTTTTTTTCATCTTCGTATCGAGAAGATACCTAAAGGTTCTTCTCTGGTCGGAAGAAGCCTTCAGGCTTCAACCAACCAAACAAAGAGGACCCGAACCAGAAACAAAACCAGCCAACAGCCAGTCAACAACAAAGTGCACGAACATTCCATACATACATAATGGAACCGGAACGATCCATTCGAGGCACATTCCGTGAAGGAATAAAAATGAAAACAATCTCGCAAAATCATAAATTTGTTATTCCCTTTCCTTTGTATATTCTTTTTTTTCTTGGTGTGTATTTGTTGCTTCTTGTGTGTTGTTTCTTAGGCTGCTAGCTACTAGCAGCTGCAGCAAATCGTCGTCGTCTTCGTCGTCCAACTCCAAGTCCATGTCGTCTGCTAGATCTGCTTAGCTAAAAAAGGAGTGGGTGGTTGAAGAAGAAGTTGACTTTTACCGGTGTATGAATGTGTCACATCATCATCGTTCCGGCAACAACCTTTTTTAACCGAGCAAACTGTTTGTAATGGAGAAAACTGGGGTGAAAAAAAACTCGCTTCTATGCTCGAAAAATAAACAAAATCCTCCCACCAACACTTTACTCTGCACAGCTCACGTCCTTGGGCCTTCGTTCGGCAGGTTTGGCGGAAATTCATCACGTCGCTATTTGTCGTAGGGTAATGCTTCCTTATTCGAAAGCTTGTTTCATAGTTAAGCTTCAAGAAAACTTTGAAGGATTATTCAGAGGACATCTCTGGAAAAGTCAAATGAAAATTCACGCTCATGAATATGTAGAATTCTTTTACCCTACTTTATTTGTTTTTTTTTTCTTTCCACATTTCCTAGACTGGTATGGGCAGTAAAAATCGTCACGATGTTGGGAACAACTCTAAAGCCACATTCTCTCGTCACAGCTCCTTCCAATGGCTTGTTATGAATGGAACGAGCTCATGTTGGAAAATTGACGAAAAGTGCTACCGAACTGCCATGGCACGAATTGGGCGGAAATGTCAAAATACCTAGTCACAGTATGACAAATTATCAGTCAAATGGGTGGAACCGGATGTGCGGCTAGGGAGCAAGCGAAAACGAACTACCAACAGGATTATACGCTAAGAAAATAAAGAATGGAATTATGTCTCTGTTATCTTGGCCAAAGATCTTGTGTTGGAAATTCTCAATCCAACCAAGTTTTTTATGCTTGTTCAAATTTTGCAATGAAATCACATTCATTTTTTTCAGAATACGAAATAAAATTGGCTTCTACCCCCCAACATGAGGATTCAGGAAAAGCAAGTAAAGCATTCTAATCTACCCACAAAATTTGGAATCATTCATCAAATTTTGAAGATTGAGTAACAAGAGTAACAATATTGACTTAGGACTGATACCAAAACCTCGAAAACTAACCCAAGATTCAGAAATCTGCTTCAGTTTTTCAAAATGTTCTCATTAAATGATAGAAATTCATTTAAGAGTATTAAATTTTAAGTAAGGTTAAATTAATTTTCAAGATTCTAGTTTCATGTTCATGTTATAAAAATTGAATTTCAGTTTTAATTTCACGGATTCTGTATCCAGATAAGGATTCTTAATTTTCGGTTCGAATCATTATTAGAAAATAGACATGAAAAGCTGTTCGGAAATCGTCTTCAAAATTTGATTTCGCATTTCATTCCAAATTTGATTCATAATTTTCGAAAGTGATATGTATTTTCTTAAGTTATTTTCTAAATAAAAATAAATAAATTAGAATTTAGCACTCTGTTGTGGTATGAGCCTACTTGGTTGAATGATTCAAACTGAATCAAAGCAATCGAAAGATTCCTTTTAATTCAACCACGGTAAATGAAAAGTTCATATACCAGTATTTCGATAGCAACTTACTACCTTCTTCAGTGAACGATTTCGATCGAAAACGTTCACTGAAGAAGGTAGTAAGTTGCTATCGAAATACTGGTATATGAACTTTTCATTTACCGTGGTTGAATTAAAAGGAATCTTTCGATTGCTTTGATTCAGTTAGAATTTATCCTTAATTTCTTTTTATAAATCCAGATTCGAAGTTCTTAAACTCAATGCTTGTGCAGAGTTTCAACATAACAAAGCTTCAAAATGGCGATCCGTTATTGAAAACTCAGAATCGGATTCTTCAGTTGAAATTCTTTTTTTATGCAGATTTGCAAGTCGAATTAAAAATAAATAATTAAAATAATAAATTCAGATTGAATTCCAAAACTGCAGAATTAAATTCATAGATTCGTGATTGAGGGCTTATAAACATATTTTGCTTCTTGATTCATATTTGAAATATAAATTAGGAAATCGTGTTTAGTACTTTTCAGAAATCGTATTGATATTCGGAAACAGATCCAAAGTTCAAATTTTGCATTCAGGTTCAAAATTCAGATCCAATTAATGTTCAGATTCAGCAAGAAAGTGAGTTTTTCAATGTTAAATTTACAATCAAAATATTATTTGAAAGATGAATTTTTATTGCTTATTAAAATTTGCAATTTGAAATTTTTAACCTTAGCCGATTTAAACACAAAATCATCTCAACTGCGGCATGTATCTGAGGTGAAACAACAGCTGATCCAGACCATATTATTTTAGCTTGTAGTCGTTTCAACAACCTTCGTGGACCAGTTTGGAAAATTTTAATCTGAAAATGATTCCAGATATTCAACTTATACTTTAAAAAAAGACATAGACGTGTATTTGACTATTGCAAATTTTATATCAGAAAGTGAAATAGATATGTTATTTTAAAGCTAGGAAAAGTTAACACTTGGCTGATTATGTATTAGAGGTAAAGCCAATAAATTTGTAAAAAAAAACACAAAATTCAGCTAAAAATCTCAAATGAGGTGATGTTGATGGAAGAGCCCTAATGATATATTCGAGAAAACGTGTTAAAATTTGCTCGATTTTTATATACAGACATCGTTTGTTTTTTGCAACATTTGAGCTATGACATGCATGCAACATGCAACATGCAAGCTATGATTTGCAAATTGGTTGCATGTATGTGACTTACTGATGTTTCATAAAAAATGTACATTTTTACAAAAAAATTCTTCAGGTACTACTACTAATAATTGAATATTTGATTCTTTTAGCTTCTCTGAAAATCCCTTTTCACCCAAAATATTTATACACTACCGGCCAAAATTTTGGGATCACTTTTCAAAAATATGAAAATTTGATTGGCCATTTCTCAGCCATTTTATGACAAATTGCAATTCTTTTGATCTTATTCAAGAGAGCTTGAGCAAACCTTCTTTGTATGTTTTTGACAAAACGTTAATGTAAAGTTTTGCCTCAAATTGGGACATTTTCATGCTTTTTTCATGCTTATCAATACACATTTGTTTATTTTATGCAAAAAATTTGCAATGTACTTGAAATACAGTTGCGTTCAAAAAAGAATGAAATCGCGTGAAGCTGCGCACCCACTTTCAACTTTGACGATCTGCCATTTCTCTCTCGGTTGACATTTTTTCATGAAAATTTTACACAATCTATTTCAACTATCCAACTAACGTTCTACAAAATTTGAAGTCTTTTCCATGAAGGGAAACAAAGATAGAGCTATTTCCGTAAAAAAGAGAAATTTGGAGTTGCTCCACTAAATTTGCTGTATCTTCGACAATTTTTATTAAATAATCTGGAAATTTGGTCAAAAGATGTTAAAATGTTCGATCTAATACCAGGCCAAGTTTCGTCAATATCGATGAACATGATCAAAAATGGTGCCGGGTAGAAAATCAGGTTCATTATCGCCCAGCAGACGATTTCATTCTTTTTTGGACGGATGTTTGTATGGAAAACATCATAATCCATGTATTCTTGGTTTTTTCTTTCACAAAATCAAAATTTATTACTTAGAATTTTGTAAATTGATAAAAACTTCATTTCTGCTATGTTTAGAAATAGAAATTGTTCCAACAGAGCTGGTATTGAAACACAAGAGCGAATAGAACACGCGCTTTAATTGTGTATCAAATTTGTGTATCGGAATAATTAGCAGGTCATTTCTGAAACTCTGTTTTTCTTATTTTGAAATCTGTTGAAACATTTTCTTATCCGAAACACAAATGAAGTTTCTATCAATTTACAACCTTCTTTGTGATAAAATTTGATTTTGTGAAAGAATAACCAAGAATACATGGATTATGATGTTTTCCATACAAACATCCGTCCAAAAAAGATTGAAATCGTCTGCAGGGCGATAATGAACCTGATTTTCTACCCGGCACCATTTTTGATCACGTTCATCGATATTGACGAAACTTGGCCTGGTATGAGATCAAACATTTTGACATCTTTGGACCAAATTTAAAGATTTTTCAATGAAAATGGTCGAAGATACAGCAAGTTTAGTGAAGCATTTCCAAATTTCCCTTTTTAACGGAAATAGCTCAATCTTTGTTTCCCGTTATTGTAAGGACTTCAAATTTCGTAGAGTGTTAGTTGGATAGTTGAACTAGATTGTGTGAAATTTTCATGAAAAAAAAATCTACCGAGAGAGAAATGGCAGCTTGTAAAAGTTGGAAGTGGGTGCGTAGCGTCTCACGATTTCATTCTTTTTTGAACGCAACTGTATATAGCAAAGCTATTTAAGTTATCGTCCAAATGTTTAAGATCACCCCGTGATATCGTGTAACGGCCAAAAGTTAGGGATCAGTCTTCCAAAATATGCATTTTTATTTATTTGTTGATCTGGTAAGCTGATTTGGAAGCTAGTCAGCTGAACTTGCTTTATGGATATTTAATTAAAATGTTTTTGACGACTAACTTCATTAGAACTTTAGCTAAAATTTGTCCATTTTCGGGTAATTTCAACTAAATAGTCCGACCGTTAATAACATGCAAATCTGTTTTGACCTCAACTTTGTTGTCTTACAAGTTATTGCAAATCGCATTGGCTTATTTGCAATGTTAAAAATTGCTCTTAATATGGAAAGTTTAGCTCCAAAACTTTATCATGAACGATTACACTAGTTCACAGCATTTTTGATCTCAGTAAACTGAAGGTCATTTCCAATGTGAAATTGAGCGCTGAATCCGAAAATGAAATTCAAAAAAATCTCAGTAGAACCGTTTTTGAATTATGCTCCAAATATGAAATTTCGAAAAAATTAAAAAAGTTCTAGTACTTAGATTAAAATATCTCGGACGGCATAACAGTAATTTGAAATCCCTCTTTTGCATGTTGAAGGTGAATAAATTTTCTATCGATCATCTGAACACTGTTTTTGCATTTGACCAACGGTTTGCTGATATTAGTGACTTTATAAGAAAAAAAAATTATAAAAAACGCATTTTTTAGAGAAAATTTTGTTTTAACGAAAGATTTAGACTCGATGGTGTCATTTGAAAAATCTGATTTTCTTTTGCGCTTAAATTTCAATTTAAAACAAAGATTTCAAGTGGTTATTTATCAAAATCGGTTGAAAATTGAAGAAGTTATGGCTACTTTACCATAACTGAAATTTTTGGAGTTTTTAATAATTTAACGAACCGCAGTACACTTATCATAGTATTGGAAGAATGAAGCATGATAAATCTCACTCGCTCCAAGTCATAATTATTTATTAGCTTACCAGAAGGTCACAAGCCAAGTTTCAGGAAGATCTGACCATAGGGATGGGTTGCTTAAGTCTCAAACGTGAATAAAATTTTGAGGTATTTTGCCCGAAAGGAACGAAAAATACTGGTTTTTCATCAATAACTTTTTTCATCACTAGCTGATTGTTTTTGATGGTTAATTTTCTTAAAGTCTAAGTTGAGACAAATATTTCACCCGAAGACTGTAACTCGATTGGATTTGAAACAGAAAAGTTATTGCGGTTCAAAGATTGTATTTTGGTCGAAAATTGTTGTATAAAACGCAATGCGTAAAAAGTACTCATTGCGTGTTGGACAAAATTTGCGGCATTTGAACCGCAATAACTTTTCTGTTTCAAATCCAATCGAGTTACAGTCTTCGGGTGAAATATTTGTCTTAACTTAGACTTTAAGAAAATTGACCATCAAAAACAATCAGCTAGTGATGAAAAAAGTTATTGATGAAAATCCAGTATTTTTCCTTCCATCCGGGCAAAATACCTCAAAATTTTATTCACGTTTGAGACTTAAGCAACCCCTACCTATGGTCAGATCTTCCAGAAACCTGGCATGTGACCTTCTGGTAAGCTAATAAATAATTTTGACTTGGAGCGAGAGAGATTTATCATGTTTCATTCTTCCTATACTATGATAAGTGTACTGCGGTTCGATAAATTATTAAAAACTCCAAAAATTTCAGTTATGGTAAAGTAGCCATAACTTCTTCAATTTTCAACCGATTTTGATAAATAACCACTTGAAATCTTTGTTTCAAATTGAAATTTAAGCGCAAAAGAAAATCAGATTTTTTAAATGCTACCATCGAGTCTAAAACTTTCGTTGAAACAAAATTTTCTCTAAAAAAATGCGTTTTTTATAATTTTTTTTCTTATAAAGTCACTAATATCA
Organism: Uranotaenia lowii; assembly: GCF_029784155.1. Lineage (NCBI taxonomy): Eukaryota > Metazoa > Arthropoda > Insecta > Diptera > Culicidae > Uranotaenia > Uranotaenia lowii. The sequence goes on from NC_073693.1 coordinate 39,604,326, forward strand.
GCAAACCGTTGGTCAAATGCAAAAACAATGTTCAGATGATCGATAGAAAATTTATTCACCTTCAACATGCAAAAGAGGGATTTCAAATTACTGTTATGCCGTCCGAGATATTTTAATCTGAGTGCAAGAACTTTTTTAATTTTTTCGAAATTTCATATTTGGAGCATAACTTAAAAACGGATCTACTGAGATTTTTTGAATTTCATTTTCGGATTCAGCGCCCGATTTTACATTAAAAATGTTGGTCAGTTAATCAAGTTCACGATTTTTTTAAAATTTTGTAAACTAGTGTTATCAACAGAAATTTAACAAAAATGAGAACATTATATTTAAAATAACTATGAAGTTGTGGTAACATAAATCATATGATTTGAAGATTTATAATCTCAACTAGAATTTCATGAGGGCGCGTCAAAACCTTTCAAATAAGCTCACCCGTTTTGCAATAACTTGTAAGACAACAAAGTTATGGTCAAAACAAATTTGCAGTTTTTTTTAACTGTTTGTTGAAAATCATCGGAAAATAATCAAACTTTTGCTAGAGTTCCAATGGAGTTAGTCTTTAAAAATATTTAAACAAAATATCTATAAAGCAAGTCCTATTCATTAGCTTTCAAGTCAGATAACAAGATAAACAATGTCTTGTTTGATAACAGAGATACGCCTGAAATAAAAATGCATATTTTGGAAGACTGATCCCAAACTTTTGGACAATTATTCAAGTAGCTATTTTATATAATTTAAGTACATGGCATTTTTTTGCACTAAATCCAACAAATGTATTTTAATAAGTATGAAAAAAAGCAGTTTTTACAGAGTGTCTCAACTTCAACCTAAGTTTAGGTAATATAATCTTAACATATACTTTTTGTCAATGTTGTACAGCACTTGGGCAGTGGAAAGGAGATACTTCACTACTTGAGGGTAGAAAATGGAATACTTTATTTAACTAATTTCGATACTTTATATACTAAAACCATTTCCGTGGTTACCAATATTTGTTTATTTATTATGTGTATGTTGTTATTTGTCCCATCGATTGCTTCGATTAGACAAATCTCAACACTCCACATACACATTCGCAGTCTTTTAACTGCCTTCGGCGGCTCCTCCTGAAGATGGGGCTACTTCTCTTCAACGCACGCACCGGAACACGCTCCATGGCTCCAGTTCGACGACCTCCACCGGTATCTGGCACTACGAACTCCCAATGGCTCTGGCCCGACGACCTTCCATGGGTCTGGTCTCAGCACTCTTCCTGTGGCTCGAAGCTTTCTCCTTCGCCTCGACGCCTTTCCTGAGGCCTGCGCCTCCTAGTGGTTTTAGTCCAACGTCCTCCACTTGGCTTTCCGGTCCGACGACCTCCCATGGCACCGGCTTGTTGACCATCCGTGGTACCCCGCTCCTGAGTCCTCCAGTGGCTCCTGGTTCGACGACCACCACCGGGTTCTTGACTTGACGACGTTCCATGATACCGGCCTGCCTACCTTCCATGGCTTCCGGTTCGACGACCTGGCAGAGGCTTTGGCCCGACGACCGCATTCGTGGTCCCAGCCCTACGACCTTCCATGGCACCGGTCCGACGACCTCCCAGTGGCTCCGGTCCGACGACCTTCCTATTGATTCTGACTCGACGCTCTTCTATTGTCCCGACGCCTCACCAATGGCACGACGACCTTCCTCTGGCTCCGGGTCGCCGACCTTCCTATTGATTCCGGTCAGGTCTCAATGGATTCAGCCCGAAGACCTTCATTGGAACCTGTCTGATGATCATCGTTTTCCTGGCTTGTCGACCTGCACCTGGCTTCCTGGTCCGACGACCATCCAGATGGCTCCTGGTCCTACAACCTTCCACGGTTCCCGGCAGACTTTCTTCGGCTTCGGCTCGTTGTCCTTCCATCGGCTTCCTGGCTGGATGACTGTCCACTGTTGATTCCGCTTCTTCTCCTTCTTTCCACGGTGCAGGGCCCATAACCTGTTGTACAGCACTTGGGCAGTGGAAAGGAGATACTTTACTACTTGAGGGTAGAAAATGGAATACTTTATTTAACTAATTTTGCTACTTTTTATACTAACAACATTTCTGTGGTTACCAGTGATTAAAATCCTCACCAATTTTCTCATCAGAGGCTCTCAAAATACACGCTTTGAGGCCTCGCGTAGCAATACAGGAAACGATACATATACATTCATTCATACCTCCCCCCATGAGGAGGATCTGCTCTGAGAGACACTATTCGTTTGCTGCCCAGAACGAACTTTCTCAACGTTCGATTGCTACATGATGCATGAAGAAGACGAGGCACACATACTCATTTACGATATTGAATTTGATGGACTCAAGCCGATAGTTGTTGTTGAGGAGAACATCTTCAACCTCGCCGCAAAGGTTGAGGCAACAACGACAACAACCAAACTTATTGCATTGCATAGGCCCGCAATGTATGGAGTGAGGAGGGGGGAGGAAAAAGAAACGAAAAAACTAGCTGCCTGCGTGCGGTTGTTGTGCAATAATAGCAATAGCAGAAAAACCTCGGGTATTCGACAGACGGCGGCAACGCTATTCAAACCGTATGGAGCACATCTCTCAGATTTCCCCTTTTTTGACAGATTTAAGCTTTTTTCTTCAGATTGGAGCTTTCATCTCCTATGCTCTCAAGGCAAAAAAGCTTAAATCTGAGGAAAAAAAGCTTAAAAACGAGATTCACGAACACTTATTTAAAAGATGTTGGTCACACGATACATAGACAAATCGTGTAAAGTTGCCGGGCAGAGATGCCAATGTGCCTGATTTTTCAGGCGTTGCCTGATTTTTCGAGGCTCTGCCTGACAACCTGATAAGCCATTGATTTTCCCTGATTTTTGAAAATATGCCTGATTTTGCCTGATTGTTGCGAATGTCATGAAAAATGAGTAGTAAAGAACTGGAGTAGGTACCATAGCTGAAATGAAAAAGTGAACATGTGGCTGAATCAAAGCAATCGAAAGATACCCGTTAATTCTTATTGAAGGGATTGCTTTGATGCAGCAGAATTATTCAACTAAGTAGGCTCACAACACATCATATTGAGTGCAAATGTGGAGCGATGACCAAAAAAAAAGGTCATCACTTTGAGCGAAATTTCCGTTACTTTTACGTAGCTTGATTTTTATTTCGCAAGTTCCCTGATTTTTGAAAATAAATGTTGGCAACCCTGTTGCCGGGTCCTGGTATTCGATCCAGGCACAAACGAGGAGACTCGAGTTTGCTGTGCCTTTTGAATTCGGTTCCCTCAAGAATGTAACAGGAGATGAGTGAGAGCCATTCGTTTGGTTTTTTGGATTCGCTGCCTCGAATGTATATTGCTTCGTGAAGGCGGGCCATGTTGAGAGCGTATGCATCATCGGTTTTGTCGTTTTCACTGCCTCAAAGCAACCTTTGCTTCCGAGTAAAGCGTTGAGCGAGAGAAGGTTGATCAATTCATTCTCATCCAAATACAACCACTGGTGGTTACATATATTTGTTTATTTATTATGTGTATGTTGTTATTTGTCCCATCGATTGCTTCGATTAGACAAATCTCAACAGTCATTAACATAAAAAGAAGGTTTTGCTCACGATCTCTTGAATAAGAATAAAAAATTGCAATATTTCATAAGATGGCTGAGATATGGCCGATCAGAATTTTCATGGTTTTTGAGGGGGCGATCCCAAACTTTTGGCCGGCAGTGTAACTCCAACGATAATACAGTGTAAATTGAATATTCCGAAAATTTAATCGCATTAAGTTTCACTTATTTTCACTTATTGTTGTTGGTTTTGACCGAAACTCAACATTTCAATAAAATTTGAACTCACAATCCAAGCTCAACACATACCAAAATCCATATGTTTGGACTATCCCCGTATCTGGGAAGGCAACATTCATCTATTTACACATCCTATTCTACCCATCACGTCCAAGCTTCTTAGATTATTCACGGAAAGGTCCATCAACAGCACAAAAATGACACGCACATAAACCTATACCCTCATAGATTCAGTAAAGCCAGCTTTCCATAACAACCCCCTTTAGGCGTTCCGCGACAGTGAATGATGGATGATAAGGCGTATTTCTAGCCTGACAAGGAAGTCAAGACGGGGTCCACGGTAGCAGCCAGTCACGGAAAAGGATATGTCGTTATTCAATTAACGTCCTGACTTCTAACATTCCATGGGTTAGAAAGAGATATCATCGTAGGAGGAACGACATTCTTGTTGAAATTACGTTGATGAAACGGTATTTTAGAAATGTCAAATAATTTACAATCAAAAATTTGAAAATTTAAATTATTTTCAGAGCACTATAGTAAGTGAGAGATTTTTTTATTTATAAGATAAGTTTATATTGAAAATCAGTATATTCGGATAAGCAGCAGTTCATAAGTCGAATATGCGTTTCAAATCCCGTCATACTCAAAAAATTTCTTCAACTCATCAGAAAATATTTTTTCGTGTTTTTTTTTTATTTTCGTCTTTATCAAAAGTGAGAAATTTGCCTAATTTTGTGAACTTTTTGATTCATCGAAAGAAAAAAAAAACGGTAAACATCATATGGGAAATGTTCCTTAACCCTTCGTTTCATAAAGTTACAAATTTGCAACAATTAATGTATGGAAAAATGGAAAAATCGTATTTAATTTTAATTTTTTTTCTTGATGTACCGTCAAACGGGGCATCATGCAACAGCGGGGTTCGATGCAACATTTATATACCACTACATTAAATCAATTTTTTATTTAATGTATTGTAATAAAGTTATCTTTTAATGATCACAAAATGATGATGACATATTTTCTCACATCTTAAGCTAGTTTTCTTAAGTTTTTTATTTTTATGTGAAATTTGAAAAATCGAGCAATAAATGTACAAATTTTAACTTTTTTTTATGCCGAAAAAAACTTTACCCAGTATGACGGATCGGCTTGATTATATTACCTACAAACTTTCTACTGGTTTCCTCATGTTATACCAACATTGTTGGTGTAAAAATATTTTTCGAACAATCACCCAATTTTTTTAAATAAATATTTTCAAAATTCCGTTAGGTGTCTGGGGTTAAATGCAACAAAATGCAAATCAAAGAAATACCTTGTAAATCTCACTTCCATCTGTACCGTTGAGCCGTCAACACGTACGCCGGAGCATCGTATCGTTGCTGTGTACCTGCAGGAACATTTTTACATTATTTATTTTTTCCTTACCTGTTTTTCCATCAGCACTTTTCAGTGCTAAAATTATTTTCATTTTCTTTTATTCATATTTTCTCTTTTCTTTCCAGCATGGGGAAGTCATCGGCCGGCTCAAGAGCTGGTAGAAAGCGAATTGCCGAAACTAATTCAGGTCCATCGCCCAAAAAAGTTGAAATTTCCAATTCATTCGATGTCCTTCATAACATCGGTGATGAGGAAATATTCATATTTAATTCTGATAAGAGTACTAAGAAACCTTCTTCTTCTTATACTCTTAAAAACGAAAAGGTTCCTCCAATTACGGTCACGATTCCTGACTTCAATGCCTTTCGAAAAGAAATCGTCACTTCCGTCAATGATTTTCAAAAAATTTTAAATTATTTGAATAATAAAAAACATCAATTTTTTACTTACGACACTAGAAGTGATCGTCCTTTTAAAGTTGTACTTCGTGGTCTCACCGGCGATCAGACACCGGATGAGATCACAACTGAATTAAATTCTTTGTTAGGTTTTTCTCCGATTCAAGTAATTCAAATGAGGAAAAGAACCAACACGAATAATATCAGTAGTGTTGGTTTTGCTCCTGAGCTTTATTTGATCCATTTTAAAAAGGATCAAGTTAATAATTTGCAAATTCTTGAAAAGGCTCGTCTTATGTTTCATTGTCGAGTCAAATTCGAACCTTTTCGTAAATCTTCAACCAATTTCCTTCAAAATATTACGCAATGTCGTCGTTGTCAAGCTTTTTGTCACGGCACTAAAAATTGTAGAATGAATGCCAGATGCATGCTTTGCGGCTCATTCGATCATGAAAAATCTAAATGCCTTTTTGGTGGTGATAAGCCACAAACAGAATTTTTCAAGTGTGCAAATTGCGCAGGTAATCATTCCTCGAATTCGCTAGACTGTCCCATCAGGGCAAAAATTATTGCTTCTAGGAAAAATCCCAAAGTTTCCAGAAAAGTTTCTTCTCCTCCTTCCTCTTTTTTGCCTTCACACGTCGGGCCGACAAACAACCTGCCTGTTCGCGGTCAGCCTCGGCCTACATTGGAATCACGGCTGGGTAATACCCGAAGTGATTTCAATGTTACCTGGGCTGATTCTGCGCCCCAGACTCGTTGTTTATCGTTCTCAGAGGTGGTTGAAAATGGGTTTCCCTCTTCAGGTTTAACTAATAAAAATGGGAAAAAACCAAGTCTCAACGTTCATGCGAAGGCTTGGGAAAATCCCCGAAATTCAAATACTTGTTCTTCTCCTTCATTTTCTGATCCTAACAATTTTGTTAATTTGGGTGAGATTACTGAGGAAAAATTAAAATTTTTGCATCAAAATTTAATGGAAATGATGCAACTTATGTTGAAAGCAAATTCAATGTTTGAAGCTTTCCAAACTTCTTTTAATTATGCTAATAAAATTATTATGACTTTACGATTCCCTCATGGATCCAAATAGATGTTTAAATATTATGAATTGGAACGCTAGATCTTTGCTGGCTAACCAAGATGAATTCTTTTTATTTTTGAAAACTCAAAACATACATATTGCTGCCATCACTGAAACTTTTTTAAAGCCGGACAATAACTTGAAAAGCAATGCTTTCTTTAAAATTTTGCGAAATGATCGACTTGATCGACAAGGTGGGGGTATAGCTATTGTCATCAATAGTCGTCTCAAATTTAGACTTCTTCCTTCTTTCAATACCAAAGTCTTAGAAACAATTGGAATTGAATTAGAAACGTCTATGGGGAAAATTATAATTATTGCCGCATATTTGCCTTTTCAATGCAGCGGTGAACAGAAAAATTTTTTGAAGGGAGATTTACAAAAACTCACCAGAAACAAATCTAAATTTTTTATTATTGGTGACTTTAATGCAAAACACCGATCTTGGAATAATATTTCTTCAAATTCAAATGGGAATATTCTATTTAATGACTGCTCTGCAGGTTATTATACTGTTGAATATCCTAATGGGCATACTTGTTTCTCTTCGATTAGAAATCCTTCCACAATTGATTTGGTTCTAACGGATTTAGGCGAGCATTGTAGTCAATTAGTTACTCATGCGGACCTCGATTCAGACCACCTTCCAGTAACTTTCTCTTTATCCCAAAGTCTCATTGAAAACCCTTTAAAATCAACTTTTAACTTTCAAAAAGCTGACTGGGAGCGATATAGGAATTTTATTGAACGTAATTTAGATGTAAACGTTCCACTGAATTCAATTGAAGATATTGATTTGGCTGTAGAAAATTTGACAACTTCAATAGTCAATGCTAAAGCCGCTTCAATACCCAAAGTTAAACATAAATTTAATCAACCTTTAATTGAGGATGATCTTCAGTTTTTGATACGACTGAAAAACATTCGTCGACGCCAATATCAACGTACTAGGGATCCTTATTTGAAATTTATTTATTGCGACCTTTAAAAAGAGATCAAACGTCGTTTAAATTTCATCCGTAATGAAAATTTTGCTAAAGCAGTAGAGGACATAAAACCCTACTCAAAGCCGTTTTGGAAATTAACTAAAATTCTGAAAAAGCCCCAGAAGTCAATTCCTACTTTGAAAGATGGGGATAAACTTCTTTTAACTAACGCAGAAAAAGCTCAAAAATTAGCCCAACAGTTTGAGTCTGCTCATGATTTTAATTTAAACGTTGTTAGTCCAATTGATGCTCAAATTTCCCTTGAATTTGATGATATTTTTTCTAAGCAAAATGTATTTGAAAGTTCCTGTGAGACAAATATTGATGAACTTAAATTGATTTGCAAAAAATTTAAAAATATGAAAGCTCCGGGGGAAGATGGGATTTTCTATATTCTTATTAAAAAGTTGCCTGAAAGCACTTTAAATTTTGTAGTTAAAATCTTCAATAAATGTTTTCACTTGGCTTATTTTCCCAATAAATGGAAAAATGCCAAAGTAACTCCAATTTTGAAACCTGGTAAAAGTGCTTCAGAGCCTTCAAGTTATCGACCAATTAGTTTGCTTCCTTCTTTAAGTAAACTATTTGAGAGAGTTATTTTGAATAGAATGATGATTCACATTAATCAGAATTCTATTTTCCCTGATGAACAATTTGGTTTTCGTCATGGACATTCTACTACACATCAACTCTTGAGTGTAACTAATATGATTAACGCTAGCAAATCTGAAGGTTATTCAACTGGTGTTGCTCTTCTAGATATTGAAAAAGCTTTTGACAGTGTTTGGCACAAAGGTTTAGTAGCTAAATTAGCTCGATTTGATTTTCCTGTATATCTCACTAAAATTATTCAAAATTATTTGACTAGCCGAACCTTACAAGTAAGCTATCAAAATTCATGCTCTGAAAGGACTCCCATTAGAGCTGGGGTCCCTCAGGGCAGTATACTTGGGCCGATTTTATACAATATTTTTACTTCTGATCTTCCTGATGTACCAGAAGGAAAAGGTAGAAGATTATTTGCTGATGATACTTTGCTTTCAGCCAAAGGTCGGAATTTACGGGTGGTACGCAGTAGATTGCAACAAAATTTAAATTCCTTTTTGAATTACTTGAAAATGTGGAAAATTTCTCCTAACGCTTCCAAAACTCAACTTATTTTATTTCCCCATAAGCCAAGAGCTAAATTTTTAAAACCTAATGAAAATCATTCCATAACTTTTAATGGGGTTTCATTAGAATGGTCTGATCACGTGAAGTACTTGGGACTCACACTTGATCGGAATCTTACTTTTAAAAATCACATTGAAGATATTCAATCTAAATGTAATAAATACACTAAATCTCTTTATTCTCTCATCAACAGGAAATCCCGACTGTGCCTGAAGAATAAGTTGCTTATTTATAAGCAAGTTTTCCGACCAGCGATAATGTACGCAGTTCCGATTTGGTCTAGCTGTTGCGCGACGAGGAAGAAAGCCATCCAGAGGATTCAGAACAAGGTTCTGAAAATGATTTTGCGGCTTCCACCTTGGCACAGCACCGAAGATCTTCATCGGATTGCGGGCATTGAATCGATCGAAGAGATGGCCAACAAAATCATCTCCAACTTCAGAGGCAAATCGATGCAGTCTTCCATCGCAGAGATTCGTTCTCTTTATAATTAGTTTTATTTTAGGATAGTGTTTAGTTTTAAGTTTAAAATATTTTTACCATTACAGGATGTTTTCCTACATTAAATACTTGATTGCGCTCAGCAAGTTTAAATCTTATAAATCAATTTTATTATCTAGTTAACTATAGGGCTTTGAACAGTTCATTATTGAGCTGAACACCTAATTTAATGTAATAATGTAATATAAATGTAATGATGAATTGATACAAATAAAGACATATATATAAAAAAAAAAAAAAAAAAAAAAAAACCTTGTAAATCTCGTTTCCATGTGTTGGAATATTAATGTTTTGCATCACGCGTTTGTAAACATTGGAATTTCATTCATACAAACATTTATTTCAATGATTTCAGCTTTTAGAATTTTTCGTAGTATTATTTAACCCCTAAATGTATGCAGCATCTTCATTTTCATAAAAAATGTGAAAATAAGTTATTACAGACCCAAAAACTATTGCAATTGGTGTTGTCATGCGTAATGATCTTTTAGGCATCGCTAATATATTAAAAACTATAAATTTTCGTACGTGTTCATAAGATTTTTCATTGAAAACCAAGTTTGTTGCAAGTTACCCCATTTTCTAAGGAGGGTGAAAATCGCATGTTTTTAGAAAATAAAAAAAAACTGAAGAAACCTATAATTTTTCTAACTACGTCAATTTGATACCCCAGCATCCTTAAAGCTTTTGATGCATAAGGGGTAGGATTAATTGTGAACATAAGTTTTTTAGAAGCCATTGAAGTTGAAAATTGTTGCATGTTGCCCCAGTTGACGGTACTCATCATTTTCAACTGTTTAAACTGATTTTTAAGGAAAAATAAAAAATTATGAAACGAAGGGTTAATCCCCAAAACTTCCTACCATCATTTTTATCTCCTCATTTCCCCAACAGCAGCATCAGTATCTTCATACAGTTCCTACATTTTGCTTTCTTTTTTTTGCTTGTGTTTGTGTCAGTAGATAATTGAAATTAAACTTTTATCAAAACTCATCCGCCCGGCTTCCTTCAGGATGTGTTCGCTCGCTCGGGCTAAATGAATGGTTGAAGGAACCAAACAACAGAGATTAAAATGTCAACAAAAGATTGTGGTTTCACACATACACACAAACATGTACATAAACAGAAAAAGAATACAACAATTGTGTGTGCAATTGTGAAGCGTGCTGCGTAACAAAGAGAAGATTGTCGAGGAACATAAACACACAAACAAAATATCTCTTCAGTTTTTTGTGACTTTTTTTTCTTTTGACAAATTTAATTTATTCGTGTTTTTGTGTTGAAGCTATTCAGAAAAGCATTCGAGTATTGTTTTTTTATGTTCTGTACATATTGTTTCTCGGCTTTTTTTTCTACGGTCTTTCACAAAACTCTGACATACTTACCAGAATGTTGTCGGAGAAAATATCGCTCCGGTCATCGTCTGCCAGGAGTTCATCTTCGTCGTAAATCGGACTGCTCGAGTCGTCTAGCTCCTGATGTTGTATGTTTTTTTTCGTTTAATTGGGTTGTTTTTTGTTTGTTTATAGTTGGGGTTTTTGGTGTGCATTTTCGTACCAGGTTGTTTGTTGTGGTTTTGGTGTTGTGGTGTGTACAATTAGCGGTGGTGCATTGCAACATATAAAAAGAACGAAAAATAAAACGAAATAAAATCAAATCATAAACTACAGGGTTGATACTTAACTTATACTCTTAGGGACAATTGCTAGCTTAAATCAAATTATTGATGCCAATCTTGAGGAGCCAAAAAAGTTAAGGTTTATTTAATCCTAGTGTTAGTACTTCAATTTAAGAAATTGATCCAAACATATAGAAAAGAAAATTTTAATTTCTTTTTCAATGGATTTTCCCCAAAATAAATTCCCACCACCAAATTTCATCTTTAATTCATAGATGCCATCTTCTCGATATTTGTTTCTTCCTGCAGTCTATAAATATTCTCCATCCTCCCACTTCCTAGGGCCATCCAATTGTTAAACTGATGGAGGTGAATTCTATTTGGCACTCAGTAAAAGTAGCCCACTTTCAGCCAACCAGCATGCATGCAGGCGACATCCAGATCAGATCAGGAAGTAGAAGAGGGACGACATAATCGATGCCGATCGGAAATGAACCCTTCCTTCATTTTATTTTATTGGATTTCGGGTCCGCCGACACAAAAGCGTGTGTGGGTGGGCTGCTGTTGCCGGGGCTTTAACTTGACCTGGGATGGGATGGAACTGCTTCTTTTATTATAAAAGGAGAATATGTTGAAAGAATCTAGGTTTTGTTTTGCGTTTTTTTTTTTTATAAAACACAAGAATTAAGTTAGTTCATTTCAATTTTCAAATAAAGAAAAATTTTAATGCATTCTGGTTTGATTGAGAATTCAATGGTTTTTTTTCAACGAATTGAAACTCTTGAAACTTGCCATAGAATCATGTATCTATGTTTGAAAAAATCCGGCCAATATTTAATAGTGACTAACTTATGTTTTTGACGGTCGTCATTCACGGATTAGAGTCGCTTCATTCAGCTGGCACGTGTTCGAGTGCTTTCAAATTTTAGATCCTGTTTTGATTTTAAAATGCGAATTCGCATTTTTCGCAATGATGTTCCATTGGCCGTGGCATCTGCCCAAACCTGAAACTGAAGCTTTTTGGCAATATTTGAAATGGGCAACCGGATAATTTGGAAGTGCATATTATTAAATCAATTGCAAATTTCGGAAGAGAATATAAGTTTTTTGTATGCTGAGAAGGAACTGATCATGGAAAGATTAAATTTCTCAAATTATTACTTCTTCCAACCTTCCCAGATATGTCCAGGTCGTTTTTCTTTTTAAATCAAAAAAGCTTCAAAAAAATATAAAACCTTGGTTGATTTTTTTTTTCAAATATATTTTCCTTGTTCTGGTGGTGAAACCAAAACCATTCTTTCATACCAAATTTAAGAGTTGCAATTGATACAATTTCGCGTTAGTACAAACTGGTCGTTTTAATTTCAAAACTATAGCTAAATAATGTCTTTGAAAAAGACAAAATTGCTTCTAAAGTGCTAATGAGTATACCAAATACTTTAAAAAAAATGGTTTTATAAGAGATGTCGCTATTTTAACAGTTAAATTTAAATAATAATCACTGCTTTAAATCTTTGAGATAGAGTTTTTCTGCATTTATAAAAGTTTTGGAGAAAAGAGATTAAAAGTTATTCGAGAGAAAAGAGAAGCCCACCTTATGTTTTCTTATATTTAATCTCCAGAGAAATTTGAAGTTTTGTTATAAACTACTGTTTCTTAGCTCTCTACTGCATACAAGCCCATATCAAGGTTGTCAAAATCACAGAAAAATCTTTAATTTCACAGAATGTTGAGTAAATTTTCATCACAGCATCTGTGTTACAGAACACAGAATTTTGTAAATAGCCACAGATTTTACAGATATTTAAAATGTTGTACATTTTTCTGAAGTCATAATTTTTTTGACATTTTTTTCTCTGTTTGAAAAATCATGATAAGATTGTAAATTTTTATTGGTTTTACTCAAGTCAAATGTAAAAAAACGCAATTGTTCATGACTTTTCAATATAATAAATCCTATTTCCATTCCAGAAAACCATCACAGAATGTATATGTTAAAACACAGAAAGTCAGATTATTTTTTCGCAAGTAGTACTTTCAAGGAATAGTACCAATTTTATGCATAATAACTCGATAAAGACATTTTAAAACCGGTAATTAAATTAACACAATTAATTAATTTCCTTTACTATTCAAACACAAAAATATTGAAAAAACTTTTTTTCAACCCTACTTTACTAGGTCGAGGACAATAAACTGATTTTCGTTGAAGTTTTTCTTCCCTGTTTTATTGTACGAAAAGTTCGAATAAGTCCGGCCCAAGTCCAAATTTTTTTTTCATAACTATACCACAGCAGATATTTTAATTAAATTTATCTATATATATACAAAAAGCAATTTCTGTATGTTTGTTTGTTTGTTTGTTTGTTTGTCCTCTATAGACTCAGCCGTCTTAAGGGCTAGAGAGCTGAAATTTGGCATGGATGCTCATTAGGACCAGGAAGGATGAAAAATGTTTTTAGATTTTCGGATGACCCCTTCTGAAGGGGGTCGTCCATAGAACACAAATATTGTTTTCGCGATATTGACGTTACTTTTCGTCGGATCGTGTTGAAAATTTGCACATGAGTGTTTTGAAAGACAAGCAATCGATTTCAGGTGTCAAAATTTATGTGAGGGGTCAGCCAAAGGGGTCGTCCATATTAACTGATCGCTGTTTATGCGATATTGATGTTATTATACATCATATTCAGATAAAAATTGGTACACGATCGTTTTGAGTGACGTGCAATCGATTTGAGGTATCAAATTCAGTGTAAGGGGCCGGCAAAAGGGGTCGTCCATATTAAATTTTCAGTATCTTAGTGATATTGACGTTTTTATACATCAGATTGGGGTGAAAATTTGCACATAGGAGTTATAAGGGACAAGCAGCAGATTTCACTTATCAAAACTAAAATCAGAGGTCGGCCAAAGGGGTCGTCCATATTAACTATTCACTGTTGATGCGATATTGTCGTTATTATACATCGGATTCAGACGAAAATTGGTACACGAGAGTTTTGAGAGATGAGCAATGGATTTCAGGTAGGGTAGAAGCACTAGTTATTGAACAGGTACCAGATATTGAACACTAGTAAAACATTTACCGATTAAAACAATAATATATAGTAGAAAAATGAATCAAAATTCGTTGTGCCACTGTTGAAGCATTTAATACCTATGTTCAAATTTTTATCAAGAATCTCGGACTCTTAAAGCCACAATCCCCGAAACTTGAATATGTGTTCAAATTTTGGTTTGGTTTTTCGACGGGATGAAGAAAACAGCCTATTTTTGATTAGGGGAAAAATTGGATAAAAGACAAATCAACATCTAAAATAATGATATGAGTGTTTTAAACTAAGTCTTTTTGAATGATTTCTGGAAGAGTGGCAGCCTTTATTATCCTTATTTTCTTAAAATTTAACAAATTAAAGTGTTCAATCATTGGATCACAGAAAACGCCAATGTTTCAATTATTGAACGTTCAATCTTGCAGTACTCGTTTCGTTAAGAAATGCATGTACCAGTTATTGAACAAACATCGGTTGGTGTTTGGAAATGTAAACAAACTGTTTCTTGATTGCTAGCACAAGCAAAATCGTCCCTGCAAGGCATACTAAGAAGCGAAATACCCCTGAATATATGCAATGATATTCAATGTTTACGTGTTCAATAATTAGAACATTGCCTGTTCAATATTTGAATCATTGTGTTTAATCATTGGGACAAAAGTAATTTTGAATAAAAAGGCTTAAATAATAATATCAAAACATATTTCCACGAAAAAAAAAAATATCTATTCGAAGCAGAGAAATAAGCTTAAGCTACGCTATCAAAATTTTATCAGAAAAACCTTTCGTTATTATTTATTGGCCACAAATGTGTTAAATCCCAAAGATGGTGTTCAATATATAGTGTCTTACCCTAATAAATTCAGTGTAAGGGGCCGGCAAAGGAGGTCGTCCATATAATCATAGTCGTCCATTTCAATATTTTTGCAATATCGTCGTTATTTTACATCGGATTGGGATGAAAATTTGCACACGGTAGTTTTTAGGGACGAGCAACCGATTTCAGATGTTTTGCCAGGGGTCGACGAAAGGGGTCGTCCATATAAATTAATTCTTCACTATTTTTAGCAATATTGACGTTATTATACAATGGATTGCTTTGAAAATTTGCACACGGGAGTTTTGAGGGAAGGGCAATCAATTTCAGTCATCAAAGATTGTATAAGAGCCCCCGAAAGGGGTTTAGCTTTTTGGCAATAATTGCGTTGTTATGCAATGATCGTATCGAAATTTATACACGTGGTTTTTTGGCACGGTTAAAGGATTTCTGACTTCAAATTTAGTAGCAGACGACAGACAAAGTGATCGACCAATATTTTTGCAATTATAACTTAACAATGAATTCAGAAGTGCATCTGGAAAATGTTTGGCAATTGGCTTTCATACAAACTGTTCATGACATATTCCAAGTTGAACGCGAAACGAAGTTCGTATGGGATCAGCTAGTCATTTTATATTTCGGCAGTCTGTTATATTTAAAGTTATCAATTTAATTGAGGAAAATTTTAATTTTTCTTGATTTGAGTTGAATGTTTGATGAACGTTTTTAATACCTTTGAAAACTATTTGAGACTGTTTTCTACAACTATCCGTGAAATCTTTGTTTTTTCTTCTTCTTACTATGCTATTTGGAAGTGTTCTTCGCTTTGAACAATCGTAGTTTTTTATGACTTTTTGTTAGTTGTTTGGATTGCATTTATGCTTTAGTTCTTCAAGCATTTGATCTGAATCTTTGAGAGGAAAAGCAAGTAGTTTACGAAATACCAGGATTTTAAAAAAAATAATCCAGTATGAAGTGAATTGGTAAAATAAAGAAAAAGAATTCTTCAATTACCGTTTTTATATAAATTTATTTTTACAAAATCATTGGCAATAGCTTTTCGCGTGTGTTAATGAACTGAGTTGATTTGGGGTCATTTTTGAATTTTTAAAACTGTGGAGTCTCAATAGTTTCAGTTTGGTTCAACACTCATCTATGGCTATTTGCATAATTTTCAACTAATGTTTTCCTGTGTAAATTTGATCTGTTATGTTTGTATGAGAAAATTGAATATTTACTTCTGAAAATTAAAATCATTTTTGTTCCTTCTGAGGAATTAAGCTTGCTGATGCTCAAAAGGAAATTTTCCGCTGAACAACTTTGTCCAATTTCGTAATTTCGTATCTTTTTAGGCAAAAAAGGTAATAACCGTTGTATAGGGGTATGGCATTAAAAAATAATTAATTCAACTGACATCACTGTCGATGCCTAGCGATGTATTGCAAGACTACTTTTCAAGCAATGCTTTGCTAGTAATCAGCAGTGATGTCAGTTGAATTAATGTTATTCAAAGTAAGAAACTAAACCCATACTCAACAACAAATAACTGTTTTGCCTAAGTTTGCGGGTACGAAGTTACGGTCTTGGGCAAAATTGTTCAGCGGAAAAATTTCTTCAGAGAATTTATTAATTGGCACAAAATTCATTAGCAGGCTTGACTCCATAGAAAAAAAAAAAAACAAAAACTATGTTGGGTTTTTTTTGGACATACAAACATAAAAGTTCAAATTTACTCATCTAAACGTTACTTAAAAATTCTCTAAAAACTATAGATGAGTTTTGAACTAAAACAAAGCGTTCATGATAACAGGGTTTGAGAAATATAAAAATGGCTCTAAATCGACGTAGTCTATTGTGTATTAATATGAAAAATGAAAAATGTTGAGTTTTTGCTGACATGTTCTTTTTGGCGAGTACTAAAACTGTTTCAAACCATCAAAAACTTTGGCTTTTTCCGATTTCGGACCATTTGAATTTGTCTATTATGTACAATTGAGTATGCCATTTAAGCTAGATATCTCTTATATATATTATATCTTTCGTATTCAGATCCTGTGCTTAAACTTACATTTTTCAAATTTCAATTCATGGCTAATATTGAAATTTTGATCTGGAATCTCAATTCATGAATCGTTTTTCACATTTCAGAAATCGTATTGAATCGTATTGAAAGCCAAAAATTCAAATTTTACAATCAGTAAGCTTGATAATTGCAAATCATTTAGGAGCTTAATCTGAACTTTGAATATAAATGCTGTATCTGAATTTTAAATTATGATTTAACCCTCCAAAGCTGTTCGGGTCAATATGACCCGAAGCGCACATTTCAAACGTCTTTATCATCATTCCAATATACTAAAGAACTGCGAATTTTGACAGACCAAGTATGTTCTATGAAAATAATGATCAGATTAACGACAAAAAACTAAAATTTGAGTTTTGTAAATCGGTTCATTGGGAAATGAAATACAACTAAGCAAAGCCAAAACTGGATGTCGTTTTTTTTAAGTGAGATTTTTTTTCTAGCGGAAGATCTGAGATAGCGGTCAAAACTTTTATTGGACACCAACATATCTATACATTGCCGGATAGATGGATTCTTGACGATATCAAACATCAATGAAACACTTACATACAGAAAAGCTGTGAGAAGTTATGAGTATTTTAAAAATAAAAATGATTTTTCGGACTTTTTACTTTCTGAACCAGTTTCTGATAACCTGGTAATACATATCGACTTTGTTTTCAAATGATGAGTAATAAGAATAAATTACCTTCAAAACGAATATAATATGACCAAAATCGGTTAACATTTACAGCCAGGAGAACGGAATCAATCCACAACTCAAATTTCCCCGAAACGGATATTTAGCGAACGGCTTTGGAAGGTTAAAAAGGTTAATTCGAGAATAGAGTCTTATACAGAAATTCTAGATAAATTAGAGCGTATTTTTTCTATTTTTTATATTTATTCATTTTAATATTTTTCACATATTTTAGCCCAATAGTGTAGGTCAATAAACTTATTTTCATTGAATTTTTTTTATCTCAGCGGGTTCATAGTCTAAAAGGTTAATTGTATGTTTTATTGTACGTTATTTTTTTTCAGAACCATACCAAATTAGATTTTTCAAATTTATCATTTTATATTTTGGCAGTCTATAGTACTCATAGTGATATAACTATTTGAGGATTTTTCATGTTAAGGGTATTTAACATCATATTGCATCACTTTGCAATCGCTGTACAAAATCACTTATTGGGTAATTTTGCTTGAAAAGAAAGCTGAAACTGTGTCGTTTAAAGCATGGATCACTACAAATCTGGACGCACTATTCATTTTACCATAGTGCTCCAAGTGGTCGGATCTGGAATGTTTTGGCAGCACTTTGTAGAGGAATGTTTCTTCTACCAGTGCTGAAAATTTCATCACGATTCGTTTTGTTTCAAAAAAGTTACACGTGATGGAAGCCGCGAGATGAAAATAAATTTTGAACACCCACGTCAAAAACCCGACGTCGTCGGGTTCAAAATTCGCGAAATTGTTAAAAATGGTCAAATCAACCGTGTGTAGCGTTCTCAAACGGTTCCGTGAGATGCGTACTATAGATCGGCAGGTTCATACCAAGCGTCATAGTGGAATTAAGGATCGGAAACTGCATTTGAAGGTGTTGAGAACGATCAAGGACAACACAGGGTAGTCGGACTATGACATTGCCAAGAAATTCAACGCCGACCGGTGCACCGTCAGCAGAATTCGTCTACGCGAAGGAATACGATCCTATCGGACCAGTAAGCAACCAAACCGGACATTGAAGCAGAATTTAGTAGCCAAAGGAAGTGCCCGCAAGTTATACAAGAAGATTCCAACGAAGTTCGACGGATGGATGACGAAACGTACGTGAAGATGGATTTTGGGCAGCTTTCTGGCCAAAAATTATGTAAAGCACTGCAGTGGTGCACTGCACTGGTCATGGTGATGTCCCCGGCAACTTCAAATTCGTTTTTGCTGATAAGTTTGCAAGAAAGTGTTTGATCTGGCAAGGTATTTGCAGCTGCGGACGAAAAATTCCGGTTTTTGTATAAAACAAGACCATGGACTCCGAAATTTACAAGGAGGAATGCCTGAAAAACTTTTTATTTTCGTACCTTAGATCTCACAAAGGACTAGTTAAGTTTTCGCCAGATTTGGTAAGCTGCCACTACAGCTAGGAGGTTCTACAGTGGTATTGGGCCAACGGGTGGATTTTGTCGAAAAGGACATCAACCCACCCAACTGCCCTCAATTCCGCTCTATCGAAAAATTTTGGGCAATTGTCAAGCAGAAGATGAAAAAGAATGGTAGGACGACTCGGGAAGCAACAGAGATGAAGAGATTGTGGAACAAAATGGCCGCTGAGGTCAGCGAATAGGGTGTTCAAACTATAATGACTGATACTCAACCAAAAGTTCGAAAATTCATCAAAACAACATCGGAATAATTTTTTTATTATTTTTCCTTTAAAGTGCAATAAAAACCCTACATTTCAAGTACAAAACATTTTTATTTCGTTTATATAACTCCGAGATAGACCCGTTTTAATGCGTCCAGATTTGTAGTGATCCATGCTTTACAAGGTATTTTTATTGCTGTATTTTGAAAAATGACAAAAAAATGAGCCAATCAATGAGGATTGAGGCAAAGAAAAATACTCAATTCTTTCAACATGGCGTTCGGAAGCAATTTGTTGCCGGACTGCAACTGTGAGTTTTATGATTAAACGTTACTACATAGTTTTGAGAATTAACAGAAGAAGATTACAAACGAGTGTGTATAATTTTAGTCAGAATCTCTGTACTTCGCTCAGGAAACAACAAAGCGCTCCATACAAAGTTTTGACCAAAACTGTTTTCCAGTTTTTTTTTTGAATTTTCGATGATGTTTCATTAGAATATTGATAAATTTGTCATAAATATAATTTTTACAGCATCAATACATGTAACCAGTATTTGAAAGTTGTTTAAGCAAACTTCTGGATTGAAAACACAAAATGCAAAAAGCGGTAAACAACTTTGGTTCCATCTGTAAACCTGCTGGACCGATTTACATCACAAATGCCATTTTGGAAAAGTCCGGTATGGCCCGGTCGCCCAGATTTTGTTGAAAAAGCCCGGATTTTGTACAAGTTTATTTCATTCTCATTCTCAAATCCAAATAAAAATCAAACAAAAAACCAACAAATTCCGTTGTTTTTTGTTTGATTTTTTTCATTTATCCTTCCAAAACGAAACTTTTGTAGCAAGTTTCATAAAAATAATCATGAATGGTTTTTTGGAAGCCTAAAATACGATTTTAAATTAACTGATAAATTTTGATCAGAACATAATTTCTTCTTAATTTTTATGAGTATTTCCTTGGTTTTGGACAAATTTGCCCATATATTTCCCGGAAATTGCCCGGATTTTGGTCGACAGTTTTGAAATCAAATACACAGATTTTGCCAGATTTTTATATAAAATAGCCTGGATTTGTCCGGCTCGGATATGTGCTGAAAAAATTCTGGCAACCTTAACCATATTCGAGGCCATCGTCACTTTTATATCCATGAACATAAATTCTTTGCAAATGCATCGGAACTAAGTTCCATCAGAAAATACTGTGCTATTTTAAATCAGGTTCTCAGTTAGCCTCTCAAAGAGGTTAATTTTGAAGAAGAAATGATGAAAAAATAGGTTCTGTATAAAAGAAGCTGCTTTCAGAAGATGTATAAATGATCACCAAATCACTAAATGATCACAAATGGTAAATATTTCGTTTAATGACTGAAAGTTTGGAAAGAATCGGTCAACTAGGTAATTTTTAGAGCGTTTTTACTGTGGTGCAATTTGATGTGGGACACCATTTAGATAAAATTTGTTTCTTCTGATTTAAGATTAATGTTTGAGAAACGTTCTGAATTAGATTGACAACTTGTTGACACTATTTTCTACGATTATAAATACATAAAATCTATTTTTTGCTTTTAATGTGATTTGAAGTTGTTTTTCGCTTTGAAAAGTTGTTTGTTTTCAGTTGTTTAAATTGCGTTCATATTTTCAAGTTCTTGATCAAAATCTTTAGAAGGATAGCTAAAGCTATCAAAATATGAAGAAAAGTGATAAAATGAAAAAAATATCTTCGATTATCTTCTTCAAATAAGTTAATTTTTACCAATCATCGGCCAAAGATTTTCGCTTATTAGGCTGTGTTAGTAGACTGAGTCAATTTGGGGTCATGTTTGAATTTCTCAAACGCGGGAATCTTAAAAGCCTCGTTTTGGTTCATAACTCATCCATGTTTTTATTTAAAAAATTTAAAGTAACGTTTAAATGAGTAAATTCGAACTTTTATGTTTGCATGAAAAAATTGAATATTTGGTTCTGAAAAATCAACATCAACTTTGTTCCTTCTAAGGAATCAAGTTTGCTGATGGTTTTTGTGCCAATTTATAAATGATGTTGATGTTTTAGAACATAATCATCAATTTTACCATTAAACCAAAATGTTCAAATTAACTCATGTAAACGTTATCTTAAAATTCTGCAGAAATTTAAGATGAAATTTGAACTAAAACAAAGATTTCAAAACTTCAAGGGTTTGAGAAACACAAACAAATCACCCCAAATTGACTAAGTCTATTGTGTTAACCCGGTTTATATTTGTCTTGTTCTTATTTGCGAGTACTTATGTGTGAACTGTAGTCATCGATTTTTATTTTTAAATATTCAAGCTGGTGTCATGAGTTCCAATTTGTTATAACTGTCAAAACAGCTAATTTAAACGTTTATATTCGTAAACATCTACTGTTGGTCTTTTTAATCAACTTTGTGCTGCTATCCGCATTTTGTGTTATTATGTTTTATCATTATTAATGTTCTGCAATTTTATATTATTTTGTTTAAATGTTAGTACCAGCTGCTTTTGACAAATTTGTTGATTTTATGCTATTTATCGCTGATTTTTTTTTAATTTTCCAGCATGTATCCAAAACAGCCACGTGAAGTGAACCCGTGGGAGGGGAGGGGAAGGGGGTAAATGTTCTAAAATTCAAATTTAGCTAGAATCAATAACAATACAAAAAATCCACAATAAATCCGGTAAGTCCTTAAGGGGGGGAGGTAGGGTCTAACACTTTCAAAAAATCGATTTTTTTATTTTTTTATTTTCTTATTGTAAAACATTTCAAGAATGTTGTGTCAAATTTTCAAGTCAATTGAAGCAAAACTGTAGAAATCGTAGGCCTTTATCTCCTCCTATCTAATACTACAAGGAAGCAAGAGCAGAAACTTCAAACGCGTTTTTCTCGAAAGCACATATTTAAAGTCCGTGGACATCGTCATTTGAAAACTACTTATCCGATTCTTTTCAAATTTGGAACATATTTTCTACATATAAAATACCAGACCCCAACGTTTTTCTTTTTTGATTTTTTTTACTTTGGGGAGATTTTACAGGTGAAAAATTGCGGATTTTTTCTTGAAAAATCGTAGTTTTTACTTCAAACAGCCACAAAAATTTCATAAAAAAAATTTTAAGTTAAAAAAACGTTGGGGTCCAGAAAAACATCTATTAAAAATATTTTACTCTGATTTTTTGACTTCAGATGATTCTGTGCTGAGATACAGTGTCCACCGCAAATCCTGTTTTCTAAAAGGCATCCTCGAAAGTGCTCCGTCACCGGCTCATTTTTCAATATTTTTCTACGAAAAATTACTAAATGTTCTTTAAACAATGCTTTGTATAATGCAAAAAATTTGAATACATTTGTTTGAACGATAGCTCTAGAAAAAAATCGTGAAAATGGTGTTTTTTTACCCGTTAGACCCTACCCCTACCCCCTTAAAAAAATGTTCAAAATTATGTATTTCCATGTTTTGTTGTAGTTATTAAAACAAATCTAGCACTTCAACAACATTAATTTTTTTTAGCTGCTAATTGTAATCACTTTTGAAACGATTCATAAATTTACTGAGTACATGGTAATTTTTTTTTCACATTTTAAAATGGCTATTTGATTAAGCCCTGGACTTATCTTTTATTTCCAACCTTCGTGTGAAACATGATTCGCATGTATGTTTCGTTGAATTGCGAATTCCATTTTTTAAGTCTTTGGGATGATGCCTTTGATATTTTTGAATTATTATTAAAATTTAATTGAACAGCATACTCTTGAATTTTTTTTTGCTATGAACTTATTCAAGACCAAAACAATGCAGATTAAACATTTTTGAATAATTGTAATTTTTTTTTAAATCGATTTGAAGCTTTGTGAGAATCGATTTGAAATATTGCTGCCAATACTGAATTTTGAATTGTCAACTTTTTTTCAAGTCAGCTCTGATGACTTTACAGATAATCCTCTCTCAAAAACAAATGTAAGTTTGTATTTTTGAAATTAGTGCAAAAAGTTTTTTTATAATTAAAAATAGGTTTGTATAACGAATGAAAATATAAGAGCCTTATCATTCTTTATCGATTAAAATTTGTAGTAAGTTATATCATGTATATTTATTTCGCTCTGTTTATTTTTTTCAAATTTTACCTAGATTGTACAGAAGCTTAAAAAAGATGGCTGGTTTTCTTGAGGTGATTTGATGGGTTGAAATTTAAAGAGCTTGTTTGCTTATTTGTGTTCATGAACACTTTTATTTGAACAGTCATATTGCAATTTTTATTAACTCAATATTAATGAATTTTGTTCTTGTTAATTTCGGTAAAAAATACATTAGAAAAACCATCTTGGTGGCAACCTATTTTGAAAAACTATTAACGGCTCTTGTAGCCAACCGATAAACATGTTAAAACTAAATAAAAAAAATTAATCCAAAAATCCCAAACAGACAGTGAAACCCTCGCTAAAAGCAAACCATTTCGGACCAGATTTGGATCACTTCAGATACACTTTCTACGCAACCGATAGAGCGGCAAGTTTCTATTCTTATGCATGCTTCAAGTGCAGCAGCAGACTTCACTTTTCTCGAGTTCTGCTCTTCCGCTCGGTTGAGTACTTTATCGAGCGAATACGAATCAAGGGAATCAAATCAATATTCATTCGGGACAGGGCGACTGCGAAATGGAACATCAGCATACGTTTACATTCATATGTTCATATATGTTGGCATGGCAGCCCTTCGACTTTCTGAAGGAATGAGGAGGGGGAAAAAGCTGAACAGCGAATCGGTTTTATGCTAATTTGATCGATGCACGTTTTGTTGAGCTTTGGTTGAAATTGGTTTGACTATGTACTAAAACATTTAGGAAACATTCAAAATGTTAACTGATTTAAAAGGATATGTTTCAGACATCTAGTTAAAAAAAATCACTTATCTAAAACTTAAGAAGTATCTTGTTGCAATATTCGACCAATTCCCCAAAAAGTTGATTTTTTTTCAAACCCCCATACTTTGCAGTCTCAAAATCATGGAGTTGGCCTCCGATTAAAAATAGAAACCTGCAAATAGAAAACTTTTTTCTCCAAATATTGATCATTTGCCCCGGTGGCAATCCAAAATCGGCCAAGCGTCCGATTCTCAACCCACAAAAATGAAAACCGGGGGACGGAAACGGAAGGGGCGAAAGTTCACAAAAGCGGTGGTGCTTGTTGAATTCCAAAATCCGGGTGGCATGCGACACGACGATGCGTGACAAAACTGCCTAAATACACGGGCACAGAAAAAGAAAAAAAATATGGACCTGATCTGACTGGCCCGGCCAGTCCACTGGAAAAATCGAAAAACGTATACAAAACAACTTTCTCTCTAGAGGGCACCAATGAATTGTAATGGATTTTCCCCGGAAAGGTGGACCGATTTCGGCCGAGCTTCTTAGTTAGGCAGTTGATTCTTTTCGCTAGCCCGGGTTGGTTGGAAGTAAATAAAAGTTACCTTTTGGGAAAATTTTAAATTCCACGAGCATCGATGGAGATAAACGATTTTAGGCAACAGCAGCAGCCGGTCAATTTGCTGCTTGGGTAGATTGAAGGAGATATGGGTCGAAATCATTAAATTGAGCCCACCTTTGGGATTTGTGGCTTGCTGGCATAAAAAAAGCATTTAAAATTGTTCTAAAATTAATTAAGATTTTCTTAAAATTTCAAGCACTTTTTTTTTGTTTGTTTTGTACTACAATTCATAAGATTTAAAATCATATTTTGTACCTCATACGCAAAACGAAATGTTTGGTAAGATAAATGGTATTTAAAATTTTGTATTGATGAGATTGTTCAATTAAATAAAAAATTGAGTTTTGTATTAAAAGTTTACTCAAGTTTATTTAACAAGTACATATTTAGAGATCAAATCTGAACAAACATACAAAATTTTAACTTTCAAATTTAGGTGATATTCTGGATACAAATTCCGAGTAGTTTTTGTGTAATTTTTGTACTATTTTTGCCATTTAAATGTCGTTTTTCTGCAATCTATGGGTAATTTTTGTACTATTTTTGGGTAGTTTTTGTATCTTTTTTGTATCATTTTTGTGACAATTTTGTGTCATTTTTGTGTCTTTTTCGTCATTTTTGTATCATTTTTGTTTCACTTTTTTGTAAATTTTGAATGATTTTTCTGTCATTATTGTCATTTTTATCACTTTTAAATTATTTTTGAATCATTTTAGTCTCATTTTTGTTTCAGTAATAAATCATTTTTGTGTCAATTGGGTCATTCTTGTGTCATTTTTCTGTCTCTTTTGTGTCATTTTTGTTTCATTGTTGTGTCATTTTTGTGTCATTTCTTTGTCATTTCGATGTCATTTTTGTGTGATTTTTGTTTCATTTTTGTTTCTTTTTTGTGTCATTTAAGTGTCATTTTTGTCAATTTTGTTATTTTTGTGTCATTTTTGTTTCATTTTTGTGACATTTTTGTGTCATTAAAGAGTCATTTTTGTCAATTTTGTGTCATGTTTTATTCATTTTTGTGCCATTTTTTGTCATTTATGAAATTTTGTGTCATTTTTGTTTAATTTTTGTGTCAGTTTTGTGTAATTTTCGTATTACTTTTGGGTCATTTTTGGATCACCTTCATGACATTCTTGTATAGAATTTTTGTCATTTTTGTGTCATATTTTTGTCATTGTGGTTTCATTTGCGTGTCATTTTTGTGCCATATTTATGTCATTTTCGTGACACTTTTTTGTCAATTTTTTGTCATTTTGTATCATTTTTGAGATATTTTTTGTCGTTTTTGTGAAGTTTTTGTCTCATTTTTGTGTCATGTTTGTTAAATTTTTGTGTTTGTTTTGTGTCAGTTTTAAGTGATTCGTGTGTCATATTTTGCCTTTTATATTTCATTTTTGTGTAATTTTTGTTCCATTTTTGTATAATTTTAGTGACATTTTTGTGACATTTTACAGTCATTTTTGTATCATTTTCGTATCATTTTTGTGTCATTTTTGGGTCATTCTGGGACATTTTTGTGCCATTTTTGTGTTATTCTTGTGTCATTTTTGTGTCAGAGGTTTTTGTGTTTTTTTTGAGTAATTTTATAGTTATTTTGTGTAAGTTTTTGTCATTTTTGTGTCATTTTTGGGTTTTTTTTTAAATTTTTGTGTCAATTTTATGTCACTTTTGTTTCATTTTTGTGTTTTTATTATTACATTTTTGTGTCATTTTTATATCATTGTTGCGTCATTTTTGTGCCATTTTTGTGTCATATATGTGCCAATTTTATGTCATTTTTGTGGCATTTTTTGTCATTTTTGTGTGCTTTTTGTCATTTTTGTAATATATTTGTATCATTTTTGCTTCATTTTCGCTTCATTTTTGTATCATTTGTGTGTCATTTTTGAGTCAATTTTGTGCCACTTTTGTGTCACTTTTGTGTCATTTTTGTGATATTTTTGTGTCATTTTTGTTATTATTTTGTGTTATTTTTGTATCATTTTTGTGAAAATTTTTTTTATCATTTTTTTGCCATTTTTTTGTCATCTTTGTATTATGTTTTGTCACTTTTGTGTTAATTTTTATCGTTTTTTTGTGAATTGTTGTATATTTTTGTTAACTTTTATCATTTTTGTATCATTTTTATAATATTTAAATCGTTTTAATATAATTTTTGTTTCAATTATGCTTTTTTTCGCTTAGTTTTCGATTCATTTTTGTGTCATTTTTGTATAATTTTGGTGAAAGATTTGTGTCATTTTGGTTCATTTTTTTGTCAATTTTGTGTAATTTTTGTGTCACTTTTGTGTTATTTTTGTAGCATTTTGAAAAATTCTGATATCATTTTGTTATCATTTTTTTTTATTCATTTTTGTCAAATATTTGTGTCAATTTTGTGTCAATTTTGTGCCACTTTTGTTTTTTTTGTGTGTCATTTTTGTGTCATTTTTCAATCATTTTTGTGTCACTTTTGTGTCACTTTTGTTTAATTTTTAATCAGTTTTTATTAATTTTTAATCATTTTAGTATCAATTTTGTGTTATTTTTGTGAATTTTTTGTGACATTTTTGTAATATTTTTGTTGCTTTTTTGTGACATTTTTGTATCATTTTAATGTCATTTTTCGGTCTTTTTTGTTACATTTTTGTAACAATTTTATGTCTTTTTTGTTACAATTTATTGTTATTTTTCTGATTTTTTTATTATTTTTTTAATTTTTTTTAAATTTTTGCTATTTTTGTAATATTTGTAATTTTTGTATTTTTTGTACTTTTTGTAATTTTTTTAATATCTGTAATTTTTGTAATTTTTGTAATTTTGGTAATTTTTGTAATTTTTGTTATTTTTGTTATTTTTGTAATTTTTGTAATTTTTGTAATTTTTGTCACTTTTGTAATTTTTGTAATTTTTGTAATTTTTGTAATTTTTGTTATTTTGGTAATTTTTGTAATTTTTGTAATTTTTAATTTTTGTAATTTTTGTAAATTCTGTAATTTTTTTATTTTCTGTAATTATTGTAATTTTTGTAATTTTTGTAATTTTTGTAATTTTTGTAATTTTTGTAATTTTTGTAATTTTTGTAATTTTTGTAATTTTTGTAATTTTTGTTATTTTTGTAATTTTTGTAATTTTTGTAATTTTTGTAATTTTTGTAATTTTTGTAATTTTTGTAATTTTTGTAATTTTTGTAATTTTTGTAATTTTTGTCATTTTTGTCATTTTTGTGATTTTTGTAATTTTTAATTTTTGTAATTTTTGTAATTTTTATAATTTTTGTAATTTTTGTAATTTTTGTAATTTTTGTAATTTTTGTAATTTTTGTAATTTTTGTAATTTTTGTAATTTTTGTAATTTTTGTAATTTTTGTAATTTTTGTAATTTTTGTAATTTTTGTAATTTTTGTTATTTTTGTAATTTTTGTAATTTTTGTAATTTTTGTAATTTTTGTAATTTTTGTAATTTTTGTAATTTTTGTAATTTTTGTAATTTTTGTAATTTTTGTAATTTTTGTAATTTTTGTAATTTTTGTAATTTTTGTAATTTTTGTAATTTTTGTCATTTTTGTAATTTTTGTAATTTTTGTAATTTTTTAATTTTTGTAATTTTTGTCATTTTTGTAAATTTTGTCATTTTTGTAATTTTTGTAATTTTTGTAACTTTTTTAATTTTTGTCATTTTTGTCATTTTTGTCATTTTTGTCAATTTTGTCAATTTTGTCATTTTTGT
Source organism: Uranotaenia lowii (assembly GCF_029784155.1). NCBI lineage: Eukaryota > Metazoa > Arthropoda > Insecta > Diptera > Culicidae > Uranotaenia > Uranotaenia lowii. The sequence continues at coordinate 39,632,762 of NC_073693.1, forward strand.
CATTTTTGTCATTTTTGTCATTTTTGTCATTTTTGTCATTTTTGTCATTTTTGTCATTTTTGTCATTTTTGTCATTTTTGTCATTTTTGTCATTTTTGTATTTTTTGTAATTTTTGTAATTTTTGTCATTTTTGTCATTTTTGTAAATTTTGTTATTTTAGTTATTTTTTGTAATATTTGTAATTTTTGTAATTTTTGTATTTTTTTTTAATTTTTGTAATTTTTGTAATTTTTGTAATTTATGTAATTTTTGTAATTTTTGTAATTTTTGTAATTTTTGTAATTTTTGTAATTTTTGTAATTTTTGTAATTTTTGTAATTTTTGTAATTTTTGTAATTTTTGTAATTTTTGTAATTTTTGTAATTTTTGTAATTTTTGTAATTTTTGTAATTTTTGTAATTTTCGTTATTTTTGTAATTTTTGTAATTTTTGTAATTTTTGTAATTTTTGTAATTTTTGTAATTTTTGTAATTTTTGTAATTTTTGTAATTTTTGTAATTTTTGTAATTTTTGTAATTTTGTAATTTTTGTAATTTTTGTAATTTTTTTCATTTTTGTGATTTTTGTTAATTTTGTAATTTTTGTAATTTTTGTAATTTTTGTAATTTTTGTAATTTTTGTAATTTTTGTAATTTTTGTAATTTTTGTAATTTTTGTAATTTTTGTAATTTTTGTAATTTTTGTAATTTTTGTAATTTTTGTTATTTTTGTAATTTTTGTAATTTTTGTAATTTTTGTAATTTTTGTAATTTTTGTAATTTTTGTAATTTTTGTAATTTTTGTAATTTTTGTAATTTTTGTAATTTTTGTAATTTTTGTAATTTTTGTAATTTTTGTAATTTTTGTAATTTTTGTAATTTTTGTAATTTTTGTAATTTTTGTAATTTTTGTAATTTTTGTAATTTTTGTAATTTTTGTAATTTTTGTAGTTTTTGTAATTTTTGTAATTTTTGTAATTTTTGTAATTTTTGTAATTTTTGTAATTTTTGTAATTTTTGTAATTTTTGTAATTTTTGTAATTTTTGTCATTTTTGTAATTTTTGTAATTTTTGTCATTTTTGTAATTTTTGTAATTTTTTTAATTTTTGTAATTTTTGTAATTTTTGTAATTTTTGTAATTTTTGTAATTTTTATAATTTTTGTAATTTTTGTAATTTTTGTAATTTTTGTAATTTTTGTAATTTTTGTAATTTTTGTAATTTTTTGAAATTTGTAATTTTTTAATTTTTGTAATTTTTGTAATTTTTCTAATTTTTGTAATATTTGTAACTTTTGTAATTTTTGTAATTTTTGTAATTTTTGTAATTTTTGTAATTTTTGTAATTTTTGTAATTTTTGTAATTTTTGTAATTTTTGTAATTTTTGTAATTTTTGTAATTTTTGTAATTTTTGTAATTTTTGTAATTTTTGTAATTTTTGTAATTTTTGTAATTTTTGTAATTTTTGTAATTTTTGTAATTTTTGTAATTTTTGTAATTTTTGTAATTTTTGTAATTTTTGTAATTTTTGTAATTTTTGTAATTTTTGTCATTTTTGTAATTTTTGTAATTTTTGTAATTTTTGTAATTTTTGTAATTTTTGTAATTTTTGTAATTTTTGTAATTTTTGTAATTTTTGTAATTTTTGTAATTTTTGTAATTTTTGTAAATTTTGTAATTTTTGTAATTTTTGTAATTTTTGTAATTTTTGTAATTTTTGTAATTTTTGTAATTTTTGTAATTTTTGTAATTTTTGTAATTTTTGTAATATTTGTAATTTTTGTAATTTTTGTAATTTTTGTAATTTTTGTAATTTTTGTAATTTTTGTAATTTTTGTAATTTTTGTAATTTTTGTAATTTTTGTAATTTTTGTAATTTTTGTAATTTTTGTAATTTTTGTAATTTTTGTAATTTTTGTAATTTTTTGAAATTTGTAATTTTTTAATTTTTGTAATTTTTGTAATTTTTCTAATTTTTGTAATATTTGTAATTTTTGTAATTTTTGTAATTTTTGTAATTTTTGTAATTTTTGTAATTTTTGTAATTTTTGTAATTTTTGTAATTTTTGTAATTTTTGTAATTTTTGTTATTTTTGTAATTTTTGTAATTTTTGTAATTTTTGTAATTTTTGTAATGTTTGTTATTTTTGTCATTTTTGTAATTTTTGTCATTTTTGTAATTTTTGTAATTTTTGTCATTTTTGTCATTTTTGTAATTTTTGTCATTTTTGTCATTTTTGTCATTTTTGTCATTTTTGTCATTTTTGTCATTTTTGTCATTTTTGTCATTTTTGTCATTTTTGTCATTTTTGTCATTTTTGTCATTTTTGTCATTTTTGTCATTTTTGTCATTTTTGTCATTTTTGTCATTTTTGTCATTTTTGTCATTTTTGTCATTTTTGTCATTTTTGTCATTTTTGTCATTTTTGTCATTTTTGTCATTTTTGTCATTTTTGTCATTTTTGTCATTTTTGTCATTTTTGTCATTTTTGTCATTTTTGTCATTTTTGTCATTTTTGTCATTGATATTACTTTTTTTTTCTTTTTATTTTTAGAATATACAACTTTGGTTATTGAAATTTATTTTTTACTAGCTGTCCCCATACGAACTCCGTTTCGCTTTCAACTTGGAATATGTTATGAACAGTTTGTATGAAAGTCAATAGCCAAATATTTTCCAGATGCATTTCCGAATTAATTGTTAAGTTATAATTGCAAAAATATTGAACGAACACCTCTTCTGTCGTCTGCTACTTCATTAGAAATCAGGAATTGATTGTCCGTGCCAAAAAAAAACCCCGTCTAAAAATTTCGAGTCGATCGTCGCATAACAACGCAATTATTGCCAAAAAGTTAAACTTCTTTTGGTGGCTTCTTATACAATCTTTGATATCTGAAGTCGATTGTCCGTCTCTGAAAACTACCGTGTGCAAATTTTCATCCCAATCCGATGTATAATAATGACGATATTTCAAATATTGTAAGGTTAATATGGACGACCCCATTGCCGGCCCCTTACGCTGAATTCAATACCTGAAATCGATTCATCGTCCCTCAAAACTATCGTGTACCAATTTCTTTTAAATAGGTGTATAATAACGACAATATCGCAAAATCAGTGAATAGTAAATATGAACGACCTCTTAGACCGACCCCTGACTTTAATTTGGATAAGTGAATTCAATTGTTTGTCCCAAATAACCCCTATCGGCCAATTTACAACCCAATCCGATGTATAAAAACGGCAAGATGACTAAGACATTGAAAACTTAATATTGACAAACATCATTTCTTAGGAAGCTTGAATAGATTTGGCCTAATAGTTTTATCTTCAAAACATTTAACTGCTTTTTTATCTTTTCTATCCCTTATTTAATGAAAATATCTGTTGAAGATTATCCCACTTTTCAATATGGATGATTTTGTTAAGCATGTTGAAAACTCACTTTGCATGGAGATGAACCAGCTGAAAGCTGAAAATCTCTAGAATAAAGACATTTAAAAAAAACTTTGCATGTTTTCAACTGCATAAACTCTGAATCTGATTTTTTTTTCTTATGAGGAATTCCAAAAATATGAAAATGGTTGACCCCCAAAGCCCCCCAGCGGCGGCAAAGAGTACTTTGAAAGCCACTACTATTCTAGTCAATATATTCTTAACAGGATAGTTGTATTTTTCAATCAAAATGTAGTCTTAAAATTGTATCCAAATATCTCGTACCGGTAGCATGTGCTTTGAACAGTAGAAGGTACAAAAAACACCCGCCAAAATTTTCACTTTCAAATTTTTAATGCTCAGCAAGCTTTGATTTGCTATCCAGTACATGTGAGCTCTGGATGGTCGTTTCTAATAGCCTGCCCATAGTGATGGTGAAAATAATCCCGCCAACAAAACGAACGGAAACGAACGTCGGTCCACAAAATGGGTGCCATGACTTTTGGTTCGGGGGAATAAAACCGTTGTTGTATGGACGACCGCCTTCAAAAGGGGTCATCCGAAAATCTAAAAACATTTTTCATCATTCCTGGCCCTAATGAGCACCCATGCCAAATTTCAGCTCTCTAGCTCTTAAGGCAGCTGAGCCTATTGAAGACAAACATACAAACGAACAAACAAACGGAATTTACTTTTTATATATATAGATTTGGAAATGATCCAAATTCAATTAATGAAATGAAACAACTCAATCAAACTGACATTCCTCATATTCTTCAAACCGATTCGCCCCCTTTCAGCAAATGAAATTGTCAACTTCCAGGGAATGCGAGTGCCAATAATTGGCATTCGAGAAAGGGAAAAAGAGTGAAACTCAAAGATATTGCTGCTGAATCTGCTTCTGTTGAACCAAAATCAATACCGGCTCCAAATTTCCAGACAAGTAAGTGTCTTCGATACAGCGCCTTTCCTTTTCGTTTTCCCTTCTTTTTTTGCACTTAGAACAAATTTGCTTCAGCCATATATTCCCATCAAATATATTCTTCACATTTGGCATTCAAGACTGCAGCATACTTTTGGGCGCGGGCGGGCTAAGAAGTGGAAAGTGAATTGAATATTCAGTTCCACGTTGAGCACGCGAATCAAGAATTCGTGGAAGGTTAAACAGCTAACTCGCTGGAGCCACTACTGAACTGGTGAAGGTGAAGGGTTCCAATTATCCTTAGAAGCTAGGAAGGCTGTTGGATGGAAAATTTGCTCATCCGAAGGAAATTTCGCCCCTTAGTTCCCCCCAGAGATCAATGAATGGAGGTAAAAATACGAATGAACGATAATAAGGTCGCATACCCTGTTGCTCTTATGCTTGTGCTCCTGTGAATGTGCTTTGCTTTGCTTTGCTTTGGGTACTCACCGGATCAGCCGAGCGGGTAATGGAAATATAATAGGACGAATTCTCGATAGTCGTTTGTGCGATCTTCTTGGTGCTTCTAGAACGCACACACAACACACTTTCTTTAGTCTGAGAATGGCGTTTGAGAAGAAAAAGGGGAAAAAATATGTCGCAAGCTTCAAGAACCCGTCCATTGTGCTACTGAGGAGTTAAAGGACCTTCACAATCTATATCGAGAATGTAGGATAACCCGTATGAATATTATTTCTGAAATTTATTCAATGATAAAAATAATCGGAATGTGCTTTAAGGGAATAATGTAAGAGCGTTCTATGTCTTTTATCTGCAAAACTCAAGTTCATGAATTGAGACGTTGGATCTGTATATGACCTTTGACTTAAAAACGTCCCTGAATGTTTGTTTAAAATTTTCAATTTTTTCTCACATTATTTTTCATTCAAAACATTTTTTTCTGTTTTAAAGTCTAGTTAAATCCATAGGATCAATAAAATATAATTTTCTTGAATTTATCTCATGAATCAATGTGGTATCGACGTTGAACATTTCGATAAATTAATAGATTTTTCTTACTTTGGGTTAAAAGGCTAAAAGAGGTTTTTCATATTACAAACTATCGACGTTAGTTTTGTTAGAATCGAATTTTGAATTTTTTTTTCACATTTCGCGTTAGTATATTAATCTTGGGTTCTTAGGTGGTAAAATTTAAGTCTTACTCCTATAGGTGTACTTACGGTTGCAGTTCGGTTACAGTGCGTTTTGACAATCTCCGGATTGCCGTACAGCTTCAGGAACAGTAGCGTTCCCTGGAGGAGAAGAACGAACAACACTTTCAACATAACGAGGTCTTTAAAGCTTTATACCAAGAGAATTCAACAGAGAAATACTGCCAATGATGCCGTAGATTTCCAGTGTTCAAACCAATTCCGTAATTAGAGTTTTCCTTTTTTAATTCTTTTATACACTCAAATTGCTTTGGAGTAATATTTCTGTCATCATAGTGTTTTATAGTTTTTAGTATTTTTTCTCAATTGCTGATTTTTTCTTCATCAAGTTTATTCCAGCTAAAGTCAGCTTCTGTTTTTTGTCCGAACTAATGTTGCATCTAAAAATAAGAACCAAAACTAAGCCCGTAATCGGATTGATTGATGAGCTGCCGCACATGTGTCAATTTCGCAAATTGAGAGGTCTGATTACAACATCAAACTTCCGCCATACTAACTAAGGCAGCACTAGCAAATTTGTATACTCTGACCGGTGGGCAGGATATTTTCGGAAATCCCACTCAATCAATTGATGATGATTTTGGTGATGCACTAGTTGAATTTTGTTGAAATGTATTAAATATTCATAACCGGCTGTCAACTGCCACTCTTAATCCTCCCATGAATTGACGTTTTCAATCTTCACACACACACCGGGAAAACAAGCCGACCAGTTTGCAATTCTGAGTTCCGAGGTGCGGATGTGCGTGGGATTAATTGGTCCAAGCCGTTTTTTTTTCAATGGATATCGGAATGGACGTTTTCACTGTTTGGGATTAATTGTTGTACCATTAGAGAGCGAGGATTAAAGGGGGGAATTGCTCTGGATGATAAAAAACCAATGAAAACGGCTTCTCTTCAAAGGCACGTAAAAAAAAGAAAACTCAAGTGGTTTCAAGATGCTAATTGAAAGATAGATCATTTATACTATATTTTCATTTATGGTTATTTATGTGGAACAAGTGACAAACTAAGTTCTCGAGGACCGGAGAAATTTTTCTAGGAAAATATCTATATATTCTGAATGCATTCGGAAAAATCCTTCTTAATCAACTACGGCTTTTTGTGTAGTTAGGAGACATAAAACATTAATTAAATTAACTTAAATTTAGCTAAAACACAAGAAACACTGGATAAGAAACCAATTTAAAATCGGTTTTTGATTTTTAACATTTAATTCCGGATTTGGGAATGAAAATGAAATTAAAAAAAATTAATGGAAGTTGGTTGCAAAATTCGGAAAGTTTTCGAAATAAGAATTCTAAATTAAAGTTCCAAACTAAAATTCAAAATCAATTTTCGAGCAGATGCTTGATCTCATAATTTTTGAGGATATTTGTGATATGTTTATAACATGAGAATAGTTTTAAAATGCAGTTTAAGTTTTTTGAAATTAAACTTTTTTAAATTAGTTTTTTTTAGAAATAAAGTTAGAAATTCCTAAAAGATTTAAAAGATGTCGATTAATAAACTTATTTCAGATACCACACTTATGTTAAAAAATCTAAGCCTCAATCAATAAGCTTGATCGAAAATATTTTTCTCATGGGGTTTTTTGAGTCTCTGATACTTATAAGTAGAGTGATTCGGTTTAGCCAGTAGAGCTTTAAGAAAATAAATCGAACGATTTCATTTCGATCCCTCAAGTTTCACGATTCACCAAACCAAGAATTGGTGATGGAACTTTACTATTGTAAAAATTTCCTCAATATAAAGGGTTTTCTGATTTTAATATGCCACTCATTTGAATATTCATCATTTCATGCTAGTATATTTCAGAATATTGGTTTAAAATACTGAAATATTTGATTTCGATTGATATTCCCAAGTCATGCTTTGGATCTTGAATACATGATAAAATTTCCACCCGCTCATTTTCAACATCTTTGATTTTTCCAAATGTATATCCGTTTAAATAAATTTCATGTTCTTGAAATGTTCTTTATGAAAAAAGATAACTTTCACCGATAAGGTCAGTAATTTTTTAACAAGCATGCCTGTTTGTTTTGTTGTTTCATTTGGGATTTTAAGCTTCTTGGGTTTATTCATCCCAGACAATCATACCCAAGCAATAATTCTATTTTAAAAGGAACTTTAAGAGCACTTCATAACAATTTTATTAAACAACGTTTAGTTATATAAACCCCATTTAAACAATTACAAAATACCTATTAGAGTAAATGCCCTCCTACAGAAGATTCTGAAGTGAATCTTTCAAGGACCTAATACAACCATATGCTCTCAAAAGTGCTTTCCCGAGAACTCGTTCAAAGTAATTCATGTTGCAGAAAACAAAATTCTTCGTAAAATATTATTTTAAGAAGAAGGTTTTTAAATAGTATAAAATAATACTATAAATAAAATAAACTGTCTTCATTGAAAACTTCTTTTTTTCGACCAAGACTCTAAAATGACCCGTTATGTTTCCTTTGAAAACAATTATAGAGTTTTCGTTTACCTAATGGATTATTTTTTTGATATTTTATCGATTAATATTTAAAAAAACAAAATAATTTTGAGAAACAGAAAAGGTTTATAAATTAAATTCTAAATATGAGATATTTAAAATTTATTTTAGTAAACATATTCTAGTCACTTTTGTCTATATTTCATCTGATATTGTGTGTATTTGTTTCAAACAGTTTTTTTTAAATAGAACTAAAACAATAACATCCATGTAAGCATATTTTAAATTTTACATTGTTTCATCCGAAAATGGTCGCGATACTTATATTACTTAAAAAGAACATTTAAGGGAAAAAGTATTTTTGAGGAATATCATAAAAGAAACAATTTCTCTGATGAACATAAGTTTTGCCCACTATAGAACCTTATGACTTTTTCACAGATCTTCCAAATTGTTTATTGTTTTTGTATGGCTGACAGAAAAAAATGAACAAAACAAAAGCAAACATGTTTTCAAAACCTTTATATTTATATTCATGTTCTGGTTTCAAGAGAGGTTTAATAATTGCTTTGTCGTGCTTTACTAAACCAAAATAATTGATGGTTTAAAACTAAGGTTGCCTGAATTTTTTCAGCACGTATCCAGGCCAGACAAGTCTTTTGTCGTTCGGTATTCGAATCAAAATATGGAGAAAAAAAACTTAAACTATAAGTTTAAACGTTTTGGGGTCTTTAAAAAGTTGCTGTATATGAATAGTTCTTGAAAATCGTAAACTCAAAAATGATCTCCCGTTACGCCATAAACTCTTGTAGGGTGTCAAGTGAATTTTGTGATGAAACTTAAAGATCTAATCGAAATCTGAAACGTTATTTTCATCAAGATTGTTGTACTTTGTCAAACACAGTTTTTGGTTTTGATGTGAATATTTTTGTTTATTTATTATGACCAGCTAACTTTACTTCAAAATAACACACTTTTCTTTGTTTAATTGCCATAATTTAAAATAATTTATAACTTACTAAACTTGTACCATATTCAAATTCTGGACGTGAAATTACTTCAAAATCATACTTTTTTTGAAGTAATTTCAGAAACGATGAAGCGATGTTCCACGTTACATCAATTCGTGGATATATTATTTTCGTAAATCTAGTGTTAAACATTTTGACTCTCGGTGTTACTAAATCGTCTATGACTTTTCTTCAAGTTAGTTGTGTTTCCGAACAAATTGGAATTGAATTTCAAAAAGACAATAGGTGCATTACTTCTAAAATGTGATGTGAATTTCCTCGGATAGATAAGAACAATTGTTTGAGCTTAAGAGAATCTGATTCAAAATGAAAATAATAAGCTTTCATTTGAAATATTATTCAATGTTTAAACAGTAAACAACTCAATGCGATATTGAAAGGCACTTCTTTCTTTTTTAATTAGTTTAAAAAAAATTTCAACAATTTAAATAGACTTAAACCAGAATAAAATTAACCAATACATCAATCCAATTAACAAATCACACAAGTAAACTACTCTTCAAGCCTAACAATACAAATTAAACACATTTTTAAATAATAAAAAAAACCTATTCACCATAACAACTTAATTATAAGTTGCAAATTTGGAAATTTCTGTCAGTCCTGCTATAAACCTTCCCAAACGGCTAAAAAACTTAACAAAACACTCAAATTGTGCTATTATAATTTTCGAATGTTTGCATCCAAAAATGAATTTTTAAAGGGGTTCCACATCAAATTGCATCACAGTAAAAACGCTGTAAAAACTACCTCGTTTTTATTTGTTTTTGTTTTATTTATAAGATACAAATCTTTTGAGTTGTTACAATTTGAATTTCGTTAGATTGTACTTGTTCCTAACGATTTCCTGATTTGTTTTTAATAATATTTGCAGATATCCTACCTAAGTTGTAAACCTCACTAGCAAACGGCTCTTAAAAGTTTACTTGACTAAGGTTCAATGCCGTATTCGTACAATAGTACATTAGGCCCAACAATACCCAAAAAGTATTGCGCAACATCTGAAAGCAGCTTCTTTTATACAGCATCCTACTTTTTCGTTATTTCTTCCATAAAATAAACCACTTTGTGCTTCAAAACAGCACAGTATTTTTCAACGGGGGTTTATTCCGGTACTTTGGAAGAACTTAAATACAAATACTAGTTCTACGTTTTGAATGTTGGTTAAATTATATTTCTGTCACATTTTATCAGTAAGGCCGGAACAAATATCAATTCCTTCTTTTGTCACTCTAAGTTGGAGGGGGGGATAATAAAATATAAGGCAAAAAACGAATTAACTTGTATGCAACAGAATTGCATAACATATAATTGCACAAAACCTATAAATCAAGTTATTTTTAATCGATTAAATCAATAACTTCAAGAATAATAGAAATTGAAATAAATCCCGACTTGTTTGTTCTCTAGATATGCTTAGTTGAATTATATCGACATTTGCGTAGTAAAAAGCCATCATTCGGTACATTGGTTCGTTTCTGGCGTAATTCTGGATCCTATTAGCTAGTTGAAACGACCTTACGCTTCGTAAACTGCTGAGGCGCTCGTAAGGAGATATAAGAGATAATAAATACGACTACAAATTGTTTAAAATCGTCACGATGAAAGAATTGAGTATTTTTCTGAAGATTTGTGCAAAATAAATTTGCCCTAGTGCTCTTTGATTCGCTCAATTCCTTCAATTTTCAAAATACAGAAAAAAACCTCGTAAAATACAAACTTTTAGTTCAACTTTCTTTGTGCTAATTTTCAAGCAAAAATATAGAAAGGGTTATTTTCTATCGCGTTTGCAATGAGATGCAATTTAATATGGGACACCCTTTAATACACAACGTTTATTGGGAAGCCTTCAATACGATCAATAATCTATTGATGTTGTTGTGGCCATGAAAAGCCATAGGACTGTAGGACGGAGGGGCCTTGGCAAAACTACCACTGCTTGCCTTTTCCCCCTCAGGGATAAGGCTTTGACAACCCCTGGTGGTTGCCAAACAGTGGAGGCAGGTCCGCAGACTGTCTGCCTGGGGGCCAAGGCCGGGACAATGTGAGCGCTCGGGAAAACTACCACTGATGGTCCGCTCCCCTCGTGGGATTGGACCTGAAGAGACAACCACGCATGGTTGTCCCATCAGTGGAGGCAGGTCCTCATGACGCTGCCTGGCGGCCGAGGCTCGGGGGGATCTCGATCGCCTGGTTGACCGAGATCCAAAACTCTTTCTGGATGGAAGGCTCTGAAAAGAGCCGATTGTGGCAGCTGGACCCGGGAGCAAGGCGGCGGAACGAAGCAGCGAAGAAGAACAAGACACTCTTTCTTGATTACATTCTAATTTATTTTTCTCTAACTTATCACTAAAACAATTTACACTATTTACACTTCCGCCGATCTTGACGGTTTGGCGGTTTGATTACGACTGACTTCCTGCGCATCAAAGAATGCGCCCTTAAATAGGCTGTGGGGCAAGCACTCAAGCACGTGCTTGCATCAGATGGAAATGGCTCGAACCTTCTAGGCGCTTTCAGCGAGAGCAGCCGTCTTGCTCTCTCAGTGTGGTACTCTCGCGTATATTCCTCGTTGCTCTTTCCCACTTCAGTCGACTGGTCGGACTGAACAGATGTGTTTTTAACTGAATTATTCCGTGTGTTTGACCAAATATTCCCAAATATTGCTAAGACTTTAGGGTGAGAATTTTAAAAGCCAGTCCCTTGATTTTGCCCGGATTTTAGATGAACATGCTCGAATTTCCCTGGTCCGAATACGTTCAGGAAAAATTCTGGCAACCTTATGCTACAGAAAATAAAATTACCAGTAAGAATATTTCCGAAGCTTTTTTCTGAAGCCGTTGAAGAACGGTTTAAATTTCATATGTTTAATTTTGTTATTTTCATTTTGAACGTTACCATTTAACCATTTTCTCCAAACTTTTTCAAATCTGTCACAATTATTTTGAAATTTGCTCTTGAATTTTCATTGAAATGCTCAAAATTGTTTGATTTCATGCTCAACACAATCTGTCAATTATTTAATATCTCAATTATTTCAAATTTTTCAACCATTTGATTTAGATTATCTCTGATTATTCATAAGTCTTTAAAAACTTTCTCAAAATTATTTTTTTTTTATCAAAACTGCTCCAAAATTGTCTCAACAATGTTTTAAGATATCTAAAAATTGTCTTGACATTGGCTCAGAGTTTCCATATATTTCTTACTATATTCAGATATAGTATGCTGTGAAATGTATCAACAAATCAAATAACTTTATATAGATGGAATATTTGCTAATTTGTCTAATTGACGTAAAAAGTCTCAAGATTGGTATAAAATCGTTGTGAGAAAGTTTAATTTGTGTTTGAAACCCAAGAACTTTTTATTGACATAATACGATAACAATTTCTTAAAACTGATGAAAATTGCAAAACACACGATTTCATTCCTATACAGTTTAAGGAAAAAATCTTGTTTTATTCTATCTTAGCCAGTTTTCACCATCCTCGTGGCATTCTTGTCTGAGGAAAATATTTTTTTTCCGTTTTCATCGTTTCTAAATATCAGACTTTATTTTATTTTATCCAACTTAAAAAAAAAAATTGAAAATATTTTATTTATTCAAATCTGTTTTCATCATTTCCCATTACAAGCCTGGTTTTGAAAATTGAGAATTACTTAGTTTTTTCGATTCACTTAGTTTCGTTAAGATAACAAAAATGCGGCTCTTCAAAATTCAGAAATTATTAAAAAAAAACTTTTGGCTTTTCTTCTTTAAAAAGTTTCTGACCATTGATCTAAGCGAATGAAAAGAGACTACGTGGTGAAGGCAATGCATCGTATACCGTCAGAGCAATTTTCTCGGATTTTTCAAATTTGCCATTTTATTAAAATTTAAATGAGAAAAAAATTGCAAGCTCAGCAGTTGGAGAAAATGCTTTATTTAAAACTTCTAGTGCCCAAATTCACGAGATGAATTTGGACACACGCAGGCCAATCTTTCTTTCATGACTAAAATGCTTCAAAATTTTACAAATACAAAACGTAACACAATAACTTTTTTTTTAAATTTTGTTTCGATTACACACTAGGAATCAGCATTTTTAGATCCTGTTTTTTAATGACTGTTTTTGGAAGATTTTGGCGTCCTGAGTTCGCATAATTTGTCAAATTTTGTCTATGAGCTCAAGTTTTGATTATATGCTACGTGGAAATTTAAAAATTGATCGATTTTGAGTCAGATTTTACTCAAAATCGATCAATTTTATAATTTCTACACTCCATATCATCTACCCTACTGATCCCTACTGTAATCGAAACAAAATTAATCAGTTATTATAATAACTGAACTGATGTATAAAAATAACCAACATAAAAAACAAAAACTGATTCTTAATCTATTTATTAACCTCCATTCGATCAAGGTTTCAAATTTTGTTTGGATATTATAGCGGATTTCAGAGATACAATGCCTTAAAAAAATAATTTCAACATTTTTAAAGAAATTTGAATAGATTACATTACATTACAACTATTTCTGACATAACTGAAGAGAGTCTTTGAGTATTTGATAATAAAGGTTTTTGTTTACATCACAATCGATTCCACTCAAGACATTAGAAATATCAAAGATTCAATTTGGTTGGAAAGTTCTGAAAATGTTTTGTCAAAATTACTGGATTTCTCAAAATTGAAAAAAAAACAATAAGAACATTTTCAACACTTTTATCTCTGAAGTCAAAATAATGCACGGTCTTCGGAAAAGCTGATCTTTGAATCAAAACTTTAGATTTTCTGATACTTTTAATGTTCTCCAGTTTTGCCAAAAATGTTATCTAGAAAACAAGAGCCATTAGAAAAAAAACTAATTGCGGATTTGGAATCAGCACTAATTAGTCAAAATTAGCTCTTTAGTTATATGCACTTCGAAATAATGCAAATGTTGTTGCCTTGCGTTAAACATCCTTGTGTTTCTAATCATCCTTATGTCATTTGCGACTTCATATCAACGTTGTAGTTGGCGAACAGTTATTGAAAAATTAATGCAGTCCATCTGCCTTCGATGATTACTATTGGGCTCGAACTCATGAACTTTTGCTCAGAAGGCAACAGACTTCTCAACAGAGCAATATCACAAGCCACAATAAACTAAAGTTTTTTTTAGATAACCTTGTTTATCAAGAAAAGGGTCGTTTTGTAATTTTTCTACTGTCGATTTCGATGCTTTAGTTCAAGGTTGCCAGATTGCCCCGATATTTAATACAGTAGTTGAAAAAACCCGGATTTAGCCCGGATTTATTCACTTAATTTGCCAAATGATATAAAAAAAACAAATAGTGATGAAAATTTTTTTTATTTATGCGTCCAAAACAAGTTTTTTTTAGAAGGTTTGATAAAAATAATCATAAAGGTTTATGGAAGCCTAAAATATGATAAGTGTTCATGAATAAAAATCAAGTTTTTTTCCCTTGATTTTGAGTAGTTCTTGGATTTTGAGGAAATTTGATCGGATATTGCCTGGATTTTCGGACGACAATTTCGAAACCATAAGCCCGGATTTTGCCAGGTTTTTTAATAAAATTGCCCGGATTTGCCCGGCCCGGTAAATTTTGGCAACCTTACTTTAGTTAGTATTGTTTCTAACAAAGTTTCATTTTTTTTTCGAAGTTTTTTGATACCCAAAGTAAAGTTCTGGCTTCATCTACAATATTGTTTTTTTAATTCTTCAGTTATGAGGATCGATAGGATTAAAACAATTGACGAATACCAACTCTTATTAGCCATTCAGAATTCCCATAAAACTACTGATCACACAGAGACACAACAAAGTCACTTCTGGCCCACTTGAACAGATTCATCTTCCCGGTCGGGCTTCGCGTAATAAGTACCAATTCAATTTTCAGACACATATGCCATGTTATTCCAGATCTGGAGCCGCAATGTTTCCCACAAACGCTTCCAATTAGGGCAGAACTTTATGAACAACACTCAACGATTTTTCCCTTGATACATTTTTTCACACTGCTTCAATCATCCGCTAAATTCTAGCCTCAGGGTAGTTCAAATGCAAAAAGTCGCCGTCAAATTCGATCAACCACATTCCACAATGCCCGGAACAATTGGCGACGCGTGCCGTTTCAATTTTTTCGCGCCGCGTTTTACGTTTCCGTTCCCGATTCCGCGGATCAACGAAATTCAAACCGTTTTGATTGGCTTGCATCACCACGCGATCGGAAGCTCTCTTTGAAACTGACTCCCGCCTCCCGGTCACTTTCTGAATGAACCAGAATCACTGACTGACTGACTGACCAAAGAGGTTTTTCTGGGTTGTCTAGGCGGCTGCTGGGCGCGTGGAGTCTCTGGTGGCCATTCGTCTGTCCAAAAGGTCATGTGCGAGCGAGAAGTACTCGAAGTAGGTATTCCACATTTTCAATCGGCCAACCGAAGAATGAAGGAAAAAAACACTCTACAAGTGTAATGCTGCCTGCATGCCGACATCGCTCTGGTGTTTGTTTTGGTAAACATATCGTTCGCTGACCGTTTGCTTCCTCAATCGGCAGGGTCTGATTCCAAAATTCTTGGAATTTTTGAGAAATTTATTAGACGAAACAATTTATCAATCAATGTTCGATTCTATGTTTGAACAATCTTGTCTGGTTTAATGTCGGCGATCAATTGAAAAAAAATCTAGGAATGAAATCGTCATACAATAATTTTATAGAAAAAAATTCATCCCTGACTTTTGAGGCCGATTCCACCAATAAGGTGTCAACTCTCTCAAGTACTCATCTCTTGTTAGCATTTTTTATCATCTTCATCTCCAACGTTCAGTTGTAGGACTTGTAAAATTGATTGCTGCTGCTGCTGCTTCCAAACAGTTCAACCGGCTCTTTTTTCCTTCTATTTGTTCACAACTGACCATACGGAACATATCCTAATGCCACAAATAAACATTACCTAACCCCACAAAATTTGATGATCGACCCGGACAATACTTACTACATGTTTGTGTGAAGCAGAGCAATTTGATTTGGGTAGGCGGAAGAAGGACCGAGCCCCAACTTCAGCAGCTTGTTTGGGGTACGTTCGGTTGGATAAACCAACAATCTATGCATGATTCTGTTGAAGCTGATCGTGTGACCGGCTGTTTGTTTGCTTACTGAAGAAATCACGAGATGGTGACTAACATTTCGATAAAAGTTTCTGGATAATGTTAGGTTGAATCATGGAATCGTAACGAACATTTAGTGAAGTCAGAAAGACAAAGTAGTAGATAACGTTGTGAAAAAACGGAAATTTATTCGATTGACTGAAGAAATGTTTATTAGGCGACCGTGAAAAAATCAATTGGTAATTAAAATGTTGAACTTTAAAAGATACATAGCCAAGGCCGTACGAACGCGGGGTTTGGGAGTAAAATTCAAAACTTGAATTACTGATTCATGATTGAAGGCTGAGACTTCGCATCATGACTCATAATTTAAATTCTGATCTGAAATTTAGATTTGAAAACGCTTTGAAATTTGGAAACCGTTTCCATTCCATTCCAAATTCAATTCATTTTTGAATGTACTTTCAGATGATATCCAAAACTCAGGTTCAGATTGAGATATTAAATGGGTTTAAAATAAAAACAAAAATATGGTTCGTCGATAAATTAAAATCTCAAAAGTTTGCAAACTCATAAATTTGAAAGGATGCATTTTCATAACTTCAGTTGAGAATCACAAATGAAAAGATTAATTAGATTTTATTTGCTGATGTTTCAACCAGCCATAATTTTTACATTTAAAATCAATTCCATAACCACAACCCTGTGGACTGTGGATGATTTAAATTTTTAAATGATACATTTTTTTGACATTTTGAAGAGAGATCAGAGTAATGATGCATTTTGTAAAAACTTATATATATTTAAAAAAAATCATCCACAGGCATATAATCGTGGAATTTTAGTTTAATTATAATTATTTTCCGATATAAAATATGTAATCCTCACGTAAAATAATCTGTATGGTCTCGGTGTATTATTGAATATTTTGAATAGCATGCAGTTTAAAAAAAGTAAAACTGCAAACAAAGATCTTGAATTTGGATCAAGTTTTAAGTATCAGCGAAAAATTTTAATCTTTTACTATCACTTTTCATAATTTGATTTATTTTCATCGATGGTTGAGATCTTCAAATTGGATCAACAGATTCTTAAGTTAGGCTTATGTGATAAGAGCATATAATAAGTTATTGTTTTACTTATTTTCAGAGGTTTTAAGTTTTCTGTTGATTCGCCTCTTGATGTAAAAAAAAAGTTTTTTTTTATGCTTTATAAGATGAGCTTTATCTACTAGACTTTTCAGCAAATTCAAAGATTTTGATTATCGTTGAAAATTATTCCTGCCGTTTGTTACTTAACGCTTCATTTAAAAAATTAAGCCATGATTTAGATATTAGAACGTATGTATTGAAAAAACTTTAAATTCAATACGAAAAACTTTGAATGTACCTATGTAAATGAACTTTAAAATGAATAATCAACAAGTATAATTTTTTTTTAAATGATGTGTTTGAGCAAAATTATCAGCAATTGAATTTTCAAACATTTCAAAATTTTATATTTCACTCTTGTAGAATCCCTTACACAATTACTATCTGGACCATGATAATAGATGTGTAAGGGATTCTACAAGTTGAGCTATTTATTATGTATGAACCTATAGAATTAAACGCTTCATGCAGATTTTTTATCAACGAATATGAAGAAGGTTATTCAGTTTATTGAAGAAATGTGTTTAACCAGTATTTATGTATTGTTCTGATTTTTTTTTAATTAAAAGAATGTTGTTGGTGAAAACTTCAGAAAAGCTTAAGAATGCTGTATCTGGGCACTCATACCAGGAATGCAGCTTCTGCGTTTTTCTGAAATAAGAATTCACTGACATTATGAAATTAATATTATCAAGGTTTTTTTTTATGTCACAGATAGTCTGGTAGTTGTCGCTGTTTAAAGTATTGTTCAACTACAAGAAAAAAGTGTGTAAATTATGCATTTTTCTTAAAAAAAATCGCATTATCAATTATTACAATCAACTTTATTATGGTATTTTCTCAGTGTTCCCAACTGAAATGCACCTGTTTTAACGAAACTTAATGTTACTTCGTAGCAGATAAAAATATTTCATTTTTTTTTTAAATAAATACCTATCTTATTGTTATCAAATTGATAAAATTTCCTTCATTCAAATTGAACCAAATCCAGTTAATTCATTGATTTCATGAAGTTACATTTAGTACTAATTTGATTAAATTTTAAAGGTATTATCGGATAAAAAAAATTAAAATTTCGAATTATCCACTACCACATTTTTCTACAGCGACATTTTTTTTTCAAATTTTTGATTATTTTTTCTTACCTTCTAATGTATACAAAATGGTTTGTGTAAAAAAAAAATTCCTGATGCTTTCTCGATGATTTTTGGTGCATTCTGAGTTTAAAATAATTTCGTTAAAAATCGTTAAACAAGTGCTGAAGGTGAACAAAAAATGGCATTACTCTCCAAAAATTTAATATATTTGAATTTTCTATGCTTTATTGCAAAAGTTAGCGAGATGGATAAAAAAAGAATAAAAAACAAAAAAAAAATATAAATGGGAGAACAATATTTAACATCATTTAAAAATCTAATCTTTTGAATAATCATCAAATGTTGAGAGATGTGACCTCATGAAGAAGAAGTAAAATTATTTTGAGAGTTTGTATTACTCATCTCCATTCATGAATAAATAATAGATTCAACAGCATCTTTCAAAAAGATTTCTTGTTTCGATTGATACCGTTTGTTTCTTCTTTGCTCCTAGAGTAAGGTTTGCCGATTAGTTACATTTATGCGGCTGAGTTAATCAGGTCATTTTTTGTTAAAAACTCTGGGGCATTTGATTTGGAAATTTTCAACACAAGTATCGGACAAATCTATGTAATCTAACCAGTAATAATTCGAAATATCAAGTTGAAGGTGAAGAAAAAAAAAACATCACATTTCCTTTTTTTTATCGAATGACGTCAGCAGCGTTCAAATCGTTTTTTCAAACTCCCAAACAAAAATATCCCGAATAGGAATTTTTAAATAACGTGAACAAAATCGTGCAGAATACAAACTTGTTTTTAAATATTTTGGCAACTGAACCAGAACGTAGTTTGCTTTATATTTCCACTTTACTTTGAAAACTCTGGTATATCTAAATGAATCCAGGAATCTGGAATGCTTACTCTTCACTATATATTTGGTACCGTAAAACGGGGTAACTTTGATCACCTGGGTAAATTTGACCAACAATAAACTTTTCCACATTATCATCAATAACTCAGTCTATAGTTTGAATTTTTGAAAACTGTTTTCTACGTTTGAAAGCCTAATAATTGTGTATTAAACAGGCAAAATTTGGTTTGTATTTGAAATTTTTTTCTGTTAGTTAAAAATCTAATTTCAAAATCTAAAAATATCTATTTTTCCAAGGCTCGCAAACAAACAGCTTTCCTGATGATACTCAAAAGCATTTAGAAGCAAACGTGTTAATTAATGCGAAAGAACAACATTTTTCCTTTGTATATGAACTGTTTTAATGCTATTTTTATAGTTATTTAATAATAAATATTTGATATTTAAAAAATAAGAACATTTTCCAAAAGTAAGCCCGTATTGGACAAATGGATAGGAACACTATCAAATCTTTAACTTTGAAGAAAAAAATTAAAATGGAAATACTGGGAGGGCCTAGGAATGTGTGAAGATAAAATTTCATTTGTATTTTGAAACTCAAACTAATTAGCAATTATAATAATTTTTGCCCCCAAATGTATCATAGCATCATAGTTATTTTTTCGATTAGAATTATTTAAAAAAAAACATTAAAAATCAAGGTTTAATTGATAAACAAGCACATGTAAATATTAAAGCTTAGTTCTTTTAGAAACGGGACACTTTCTTCTGCTTCTAGCTCGTTTACTAGTTATCTGATATTCAAAATTTGGACAACATTTTGCTGCCTGTAAAAAGTACTATTCGACCTATTTTTTTTTCAAAATTTTATATTCGCGCGTTTTTGAGTTATTCACGCAAGAGAAAAAGAAAAAAAATAGTATTGCACAGTTTTCTTCAAATTCCATCATTATTATATTGATAGCTTACAAAACCGTTGATAATTCACAGAAATACTGTGTGTTAGTGGTGGAAAAGTATGCAAACACTGTCAAAAATGTCCACAAAGTTCAAATCAAGCATTGGAGTGAAGCACATGATCGGCAACTACGGTTAAGAGTCATCAGGGAAGTCAAGTCTCATACCAACCTTTTTAATTTTGAATAAGCGAAAAACTAAGTGTAGATCGCTGAAATTTCCAAAAAAAAATTCTCCGATAAACTGAAAGTGTTGCCTAGTGATAAGTCATTCAAACCTAACCTCAAACAACAATGTTTTGGATAGTTCCAGAGCTCGTAAGCTGTATAGCCGGTACCGAGGCTATGAGACAGATGATTTTTGATGAACGACAAAACTCATGAAATACCCTATTTCAAACAAATTCCAGCATTTGAATCCTATTCCATGTCTGCTCGTGGCAAGGTCCCGAGCATATTAAAGTATATATTTGCTGGTTGTTTTGTTAAAAAAATGTATGATTTTCTAAAATTCTGATTCAGTGGAAAAAAACGAAAATTTTCAAAACGAAAACTGTAGTTTTCGTTGTTTTTTAAAGCCTAAAAAGAGTAATCTTGTTTGTACTCTTCGCAATCTACGATCATTACCAACGGATTTTACTTTAATTTCAATCTCATGATGATTTTACTTCGTTACTGTCAGATTTTGCCAGCAGAAACTCCATTAAAAAGGCTTTAAAGTGGCTCCAAAATTATCAAGTTTTGGCAATTTCGAAACAGCTGTATCCACTAAATTGGCCTCAGTTTCTTAAAAAAAAATTAGTGGACCGAAAAGTAGCAGAAATTGAAGGAGGAGGATGTAGCAACCAAAAATACAGATTAGACGGAGTATAAGTTTGAAAATCCGATCAATATCATAACTGAAAAAAGTACCAAGGAGGTACCAAGAATAAAGTAGAAATTTTTCTTTAAAAAAACGAAAAATATTTTTTTCAAATTTTTTCATGAATTATCATAAGATTAGCTTCATTTCCTTCAAAGAAAGTATTTAGATCAAATGAATGGTTATTTGAGATACACGCATTTGTAACTGTCCCATTTCTAAAAGAACTAAGCTTTATGAAGGTATTTTGTATCCTTTTTGATCAAGAAAGCTCGTTAAAACCGTTAAAATAGAGGCTGATGAATGTCAACGCGTCAAATTCTGAATAGAGACGAAAACGATTTTTAAATCAAATTTAAAGTAGTCTAATAAATTTCTGCATCCAAGATTTACGTTCATAGGAGTCCAGTACTGGATTTAAAAATATAAAACATGCCACATTCCCTGAAAAAATAATCGAAATATATTGAAAAAAGTTATCAATCTTACCCCGGATTACGGTACATCACTTTCTCTATGTTATTGGATAAACAATTTAGTATGTATATTTAGTAGTATATGTTTTGATGATGAAATATTTTCTCCACATTAAAAAAATGGCGGCTGGTATAACTTTTCCTTTGCTTTGTCGAGATTTGAAAAACATTCAAAATTATCAGTTTCTAGAAGAGGATTTGCAGCCCAGAATGGATAGAATAAAGTTGCCAGAATTTTATCAGCATGTATCCAAGTCGCACAAATTCGGGCTATTTGATTTTAAAATCTGGCAAAACCCGGGCATTTTATTCAAAAACTACCGACCATAAATCCAGGCAATAGCCGAGCAAATTTGGTCAACTTTTTATGATAATTTTTTAAAAATAATTTTAACAACACAATTTGTTTTTATTTTTTATTTGATTTGGCGAATAAAGTGAATTAAACCGGGCATAATCCGACTTTTTTTTAAATTAAATCCAATGAAAACAATCTGCAAAGCTCACTTTATAAACATAAAAATAAGAACGAATAATGTGGATCTTAGCTTTTCGGTCGTTACTGAAATGCAAGCTGAAAACGATTAGGTATATCACTTTTTTTTGTAAATATAATTTAATTTAATGTAATTTAATTTTTTGGTCTTAGAAACGAGATTTTTTTTTTCAAGAAAACGTTGTACCCATTTTCTTATCAATCCCATAAAGTCTCCAATTGTATACTCACGAAGAATTTCTCATTGGAGTAACATAGAATAGTACCACATCGGTTTAAACTGAATAGGATTGATAAGAAAACTACTGTTAACAGCAATAGCAACAAGTTAGAAATATCTTTTGTTTTGGCAAACCGCTTTCGTTTCTTTGTTGAACTTTCGATTGTTATAAAATTTATTGATAAAAGCTCATTTTTCTGATCCTGTTGCTCATTCCTATTTTAAATCTTAGCTTCTTCCAGATCTTACAATAGAGATTCAGTTCATTGATTTTTTCAAGTCCTTCGTTATTTTTTAAGTTTCATAGTGTTACTAAATTTTCAGAACTCGAAAGCATTGTGTAAGGTACAGAAATCATTTGGATTCTAATACAGTTTTTTTTTATTGATTACTGATTCCGTGTTATGATCTGATTCGATCTGATTTTCAAATGTTTAAATAACTTAAAAAATTCTGTTTTAAAAATTTAACCTGATGTTTAATTTAAATTTTAATCCACGTTTTCAAAATCTCAACACATTACATGAAAACTTTTTTTTATATAATTTTGAATTCTTTGCCTGAAATCTTAACGATACTGCCCAACTGTCAATAGGGGAATGTTTATTCTACTTTCGATGAAGTACATCAGAGGTGCCAGATGTCCAGATATATCAGAATTATTTCTTGATTTTCGAAAGACCGTCATAATTTTTTAAATTGTGCTTATTTTTCGTAATTTTTGAAAAATGGTCTTTAAATGTAAAAATGGTCTTTAAATGTAAAATGTTTAAATGGTCTTTAAAGGTATAGTACCTATATTTCGCCTTTATTTATGCAATTTAAGCAAAATTTGTGGTGTCCTGAAAACCCTGTTTTTTTTCTTCATGGGGTCCTGATTTTTTACAAAACCTTCTGGCATCCTTGAAGAACATATCAAACGGTTAATGATGAAATGAAAAGCATTTTAATACGAAAGATTTGGGTGCCATGGACCTCTTTTTTTCTTTGCTCCATAGCTTCTTCAATATAAAAGATGCAATGAAAAAAAATTTATGGTTTTCTTCGTTCCTCACGTATCATTAGGCTATTTTATTAAATTTTTTCAAAATAAATTTATTTAAGAGACTTCTGAATGTTTTAAGAATTTTTTTTTATTTTGAAAAATGTTGATCTAAAATTACCAAAAAACATGCAAACTTTATGAGTTGACCCAAAACTGGAATATCATATTTAAATTAGTTATTTTCATGCAAGTTTTAGAAGTATATAAATAAGAGAGTTGTGTATGATCAAATAATTTCATAAACCTGGCTCGCGAACGTTTTCGAAAAAATGCAGGATATATGTTCGTCTCTATCGTATTGCATAAAATTGGAAGAATATTATTCATTTGGCATTATTTACAGATCACGAAAAACCAAGTTATTAATATCATATTTCAATGAACCGATTTTCAAAACTCAATTTTTTTTGTTTATTTCATATTCAAATTCATAGAACATAGCTTGCTATGCAAATTGGTTGTGTTTGAGTGACTTTTTGATAATTCATGAAAAATTTCTTTTCATGTGAAAGAGCAAGACAAAACTTAAACCTGGTCAGCTAGATTTCGTATAAAAATTGAGTTTTTATGATTTTTTATAAACTCTTGTTTTGTAATTTAAACAAATTTTTATTCAACCTGTGAACTGATTTTGTCTACTGAACGCTCTAGAAACTTTTTTATTTCGTTGAAAAATTCACAGAAGCTTTGTCTCACGATTTCAACTTTAGTTCTACGAAAAACTGAATGAATGAGAATTTTTTTTTGACATTTTTTTTCAAAAATTGCATAAGCACAGGGGCTAAGGAACTTCACGTTCAGTAATTTTTCGGTTGTTGTTAACACTTCACCCATTTTGTAAAAATTGTTCCACAAATCACTGAGATATTTCAACATTATGATGAGTGAATATTAAGCGTTGTGCATATTTTTCGGATTGTTGTCGTTGTTTCCCAACCCCACCTTCAGACGGGATGTAACTGCCAATCATTTTTTTGATCCAAAAACACGTGGGTCAAGGATTTCTGAGGCCATCAAATTGATCTCTTTTCGTGAAAGAGGTCCATTTCCAGTTTTCTCATGTTTTTAAGCTTCTCTATGCTGTAGTTTTTGACCACTGCTAGTCAAACAGTTTCCATTAGTATTCCAGTTTCCATTAGTATGGATCATATTTTGAAGTATTCTACGCAAAAAGTAAGTAAAAACTATGATTGGCATTGATTTTTTGCCGATTTCAGTAAATCCCGTCTAAAGGCGGGGTTGAGAACTAGAAGGTTAAACTACATCCATATTGACTCTAGTTGTTTGGAATAAATAAAAAGCACAAAATTGCTCAAGGTCAAATACCTTAACAATAACTTTTGAAGATTCAGTAAACTTTTCTAATTGCAGGCTGACATACGGAGTCGCAGAATGAGCTCAAAGGTTGAATGATTTTTTTTAAATTGTTTGCCACGGAAAAAAAATAAATATTTGTTGTTTTCTGCTATTTTAATTTTATACTTCTTCCGGTTTCCATTTGGAAAAATATTACTAAAAAGGGTCATCCTAAAATATGTACTCCAATCTTAAGTGCTTGTTTTTTTTTCTAGAAACCTTTCGATTATTGTATTTTTTTTTTGTTCTGCAAAATCTATTCTTCGAACTAAGAATTTGCAATGTTACTTGACCTAGACTAAATGGATTGAAACTGGCTCTTCGCGTAGACGAATTGAGTCATTCGAAGAACAAATGTTACCAATGCTGCAATGCTACTCTCGAGGATGAATGCAGTCGCAACGAAACTGGATGCCGTACAACAATTGTTTATCCAATGTATGAAGTAAAATCTAAAACACTGTTAGTTAGTTTTCTTTTTCAAAAACACTTAAAAAATAAATTATTTCGTTTGGTCTATAGTGAAGAGAAGTTTAATAT
Organism: Uranotaenia lowii; assembly: GCF_029784155.1. NCBI lineage: Eukaryota > Metazoa > Arthropoda > Insecta > Diptera > Culicidae > Uranotaenia > Uranotaenia lowii. Next base: position 39,657,934 of record NC_073693.1, read on the forward strand.
TAAAACATAATCTATATATATATAAAAAGCAATTAGCTGTATGTTTGTTTGTTTGTTTGTTTGTTTGTTTGTTTGTTTGTCCTCTATAGACTCAGCCGTCTTAAGAGCTAGAGATCTGAAATTTGGCATGGATGCTCATTAGGACCAGGAATGATGAAAAATGTTTTTAGATTTTTGGACGACCCCTTCTGAAGGGGGTCGTCCATACAAGACAAATATTGTTTTCACGTTATTGACGTTATTTTCCGTCGGATTGTGATGAAAATTTGCACATGAGTGTTTTGAGAGACGAGCAATCGATTACAGTTATCAAATTTAGGGTTTGAGGTCGGCAAAAGGGGTCGTCCTTATTCACTGATTAATGTTTTTGCGATATTGGCTTTATTTTACATTGGATTGTGATGAAAATTTGCACATGCGTGTTTTGAGAGACGAGCAATCGATTACAGTTATCAAATTTAGGGTCAGGGGTCAGCCAAAGGGGTCGTTCATATTCACTGATTAATGTTTTTGTGATATTGGCGTTATTATACATCGGATTGTGATGAAAATTTGCACATGAGTGTTTTGAGAGACGAGCAATCGATTACAGTTACCAAATTAAGGGTTTGAGGTCGGCAAAAGGGGTCGTCCATATTCACTGATTAATGTTTTTGCGATATTGGTGTTATTATACACTGGATTGTGATGAAAATTTGGACATGAGTGTTTTGAAAGACGAGCAACCGATTTCAAGTTTCGAATTGCAGATCAGAAGTCGGCTGAAGGAGTCGTCCATACCCAACTTTAATGTTTTTGCGATTTTGACGTTATTCTACATTGGATTGAGATGAAAATTTCCGCATAGGAGTTTTGAGGGACGCTCTTTTGCTTTCAGGTTTCAAATCTTGCCTCAGGGGTCGGCAAAAGGGGTTATTATCTGTTCATTGTTTTTACGATATTCTCTTGATTGAGCATAGAATTGTAATGAAAATTGGCACATGGGAGTTTAACAGAAAAGATAATCGATTTCAGGTGTCAAGTTTTGAATCGTGGTCAAAAAAAGGCCGTCCATGTTAGTTGCTCACTGTTTTCGCGATATTGTCGTGATCATGCATCGGATTGAGATGAAAATGTTCAGATGAGGGTTATAAACTATGAGCAATTGACTCCAGGTAGCATGTTCCGTGTCAAGGGTCGGCGAAAGGGGCGTCTTTATTCACTGATCACTGTTTTCAAGTTCCTGACGTAATTTTACATATAATTTGAAAAGAAAAAATGGCACAAGGGAGTTTTGAGAAACGTAAAATTGGTTTCAATTATCGAATTTCGGGTCATGGGACAGAAAAAGAGGGTTTCATTAAAAGTTCAGTGTTTTGTGCAATAATTTTTTTGGAGGCAGTTAATTGATACCAATTTAAGTGTGAAGGTCAAGCAAAAGAGTCGTGCATACAAACAAATGGTACATGTTTCTGCCATAATGTCTAGATTTTGCAACCGATCGAGAAGAAAACACTCTCACATAAATTTTAATAAAAAGCCAACCAACAGTTTAATTTGAATTTCAAGTAATAGTAATAGTAGCGACTTTAAACACTGTTGAATTTTTTCCCCAAAATTGTCGAAAGAATGTTTCGAATTCATTTTCTAAACTCATTTTGACGTACCAATGATTTAAAGCGAAACGAAGTTCGTACGGGATCAGCTAGTTTAATTTAAATGCAATTTGAACTATATTTGTGCTCAGTGTGCAAAATGACAATGATGAGTTACATTTGTAGCAACATCATATGTTGGTTGGGATTTGGTAGCTCGACTGCATTCATCATTTGGATGGAACGAAATAAATATAACTAACATTTGGATCGTTTCATAAGGTTAAATTCGAAGGGAGCATGTTTAGAGATGATTTGTTGTATCAATATTGTATGAACCATAATAAAAGAAGAAAAAAAAATGAGATGTGCAGTAGCACCGGTTGAGCCGGTACCAATCCACTTTAAACAAACGCGTTTTGTCTCTGGGATGGAGGTAAAGTGAGAGCTGTATGAACTCACTTGAAGCTCACACAAACCCAATTTCGTCGATTCGTTCGTTTGTTGGCATCAGTCTGTTTGTTTATAATGTTCCATCCGTGCTGTGTGAGGATGCACTTTTTTTCGTTTTTTTGGAAGCCACTTTCGGCAAACGATCATCACTAAAACATACCAGTTGAAGGAGGAATAGGAGAAAAAAATAGTATAACACCACTCTCCTGTCTATTCGAAAATGCACCCACCTACACTCAGGGAAAAAAGCAGCGAAGAAGAGGTACTACCCCAAAATGTTTAACTGCTGTATGGGGAATGAAACATCAAACAAATGTTTTATCGTTGGTACTTTACACTTTTTCCTCTGTTTTTTTCCTGAAACATGAAGAGCAGAAGCCAGCCCGTAGAATATTTAGCTGCAGTGCATCGCACGCGAGGAAAATTAATTGCATTTGGCTGCCAACAGATGCTTTGGAGTAAAGGGAGAGGTTTTTTTTTTCGTTGTTGCTGATGGTGTTTGTAGGTGCTTGCTTTTATTGTTGCCGAGCAATTGATGTGGCGTCAAATTTGAACTGCATTTCAAGAACTGGAGAACGTTTTCTCATTCTGTTTCTCTATCTCTCTCTCTGGTTCTAAATGACCCACTTGTTTCACAGTGGATGATTTCGACTGAATGACGCGCGCTCTCGCAACAGGAGGAGATCCCACTTCACATGTGATGCTCTCTGCCATAACATCCATGCATTCAGTCGGTATTCGGTTCCAAGAACACGATCAATCTAATGATATGTGCAGATCTAAAGCGGAAATCCAAGCTATGCACTCTCTCCGTCTCTGTCAAGTGGCTCTATTTTCATTCGCTTTTCTACGGGTTCATTTCGGTATGAAACTATCCGGAAAATTAATCTGGAACTCGCAAGATTTGATGGTTGTGATTAAGCTAAAATTTTTTTGAACTTATATTTCTGAATATTTAAAAACATAAAATCTGAATTCTTGTCATTATCGAGTGACTACTGAAATTTTGGAATTTCTGTGATGTGTTCAAGCTGCGAAAAAACATTATGATACAAAAACATGTAAATACACTGTTGAACAAAAACCAATCTACCAATAAATTGTTTTAAGTTCTTGGACCTGCAATTATTTTTGTTCCGATTTTTTTTTCGAATGGGCGACACTGGGGCAGATTTGTCGAGTTGGGTACAAACTAGATCAAATGGGTATTCAGGATGGTTTTATTTTTTTGGCATAATTTTGTATCATTGAGCGGCAATGGGATTCAAGAGTCGAAATCTCATCCTCAGTGTATTCTGGGCAACTTTTTAAAATGTCATGTCAATGTACTGGTGAGCCTTTAATTGAACTTTTTGGTGGTATCCCGTGGCACGAAAAAGAGAACGAAGTCATATTTTCGTAGATGATGGAAAGAATTAGTGAAACATGAGCTATCAAAGAACGAAAGAACATAAGCCGTAAATATCATGAATTTTTCGAAAAGGATACAACGGCTTACCGGCAGGACTTGAACCTGCAATATCCGCTTCAGTACAACGGTGCGTTAGCCAATTTCACCACGGTGAACATGATGAAACCGGCCAACACGAGCAATCGAGCTCTGCCGATCAATTGCTGGACCTTCTATCGAAACACCATGTATATCCCACATGTGATCGCAGCACTGATTGTTTCTTCATCTGACCGTAGGTTGCGGCAAACCCGAAGCAATCGACCATGTGCTCGCTCGGCTAAATCCCGAGTCGATGGGTGGGGTTAGAGAAACAAGAGAGATCAATAGCGGGAAAGATCACATGCGGGATATACATGGTGTTTTCGATAGAAGGTCCAGCAGTTGATCGGCAGAGCTCGATTGCTCGTGTTGGCCGGTTTCATCATGTTCACCGTGGTGAAATTGGCTAACGCACCGTTGTACTGAAGCGGAGATTGCAGGTTCAAGTCCTGCCGGTAAGCCGTTGTATCCTTTTCGAAAAATTCATGATATTTACGGCTTATGTTCTTTCGTTCTTTGATAGCTCATGTTTCACTAATCCTTTCCATCATCAACGAAAATATGATTATTTTCAGGTACAAAGATGTACCAAGCGATTTCATAACATCAGTATTGAGAACGAAGTCTTGTTGCGTCCATAATTTTCGCTGGTCTGCCACTATCCTGCTTGCGAGTCGTTTTTGGAGATTTTAGGATATGAGAAACAATGGAAACCGCCACATTTTCACTTTCAAAATGTTGTACTGTATACTTTTTGCCGAGATTTTTCTGCAGTTCGTAGAACTGTCCAACGCACTCGCGAAACGTTTCTTGTTTCGTTGGCATTTTGAGCAAAACTGGGCAAACATTAACAAAACTAAAAAAACTGGCGAAAAGAGGAGAACTAAAGCTAACGCATGCACACTCTCATTTTTTTAAAAATTCAAAATTTTTGTTAGATACTATCCGTAGGCAATACCTTATTGTTTAGATTATGGTTGATTGTAGATTGAGAAATTTTTACCTGATTGGTGAAAGTGCTTAAGAATCAGTTAAAAAAAAAGATTTTTATAAAACTTTATTTTGGAAATTCTGTCTTTCAAGATTTAATTCACTTTCAAGAAAAGTAGTACACATTTACTGAAGCAAGTAAGTTTGAAACTTCTTTATACTTTTTTGGAGAATATTGAATCAGTAACTTGTTTCTCAAAAGAATGGCGAAAGATAAGACTGGAAAAGATAACACATAGCAGTATATCTAGGACTCTAGATAAATCAATAGGAAAATTGAATGATTAAAAGGTTGAGCTTTAATGTAATGGTACACAGCAAAAAAAAATTTAAATCCTTTAAAGCACAGAAATTGAAAATCCTCAATATCACATGACTTTGAACACGATTTCGTAATATGAATTGACAGTACCTAAATTAAATCACACTAATAAAGCTTAGTTCTCAGCATTATCCGATGAAATTTTATGAGGCACTGTAACAAACTATAGAGAAATATTCTGTACCATATGAAAATCAGTTTGAAAAACTTTAAGAAAAGCACTATTCTCGTTTTAATTGAATTCTTAAGCTGACATTTCAGACAAAAAATCCAGTTACGAATTATATATTGTATTGTTGTGCTTGCTTTTATTTCTGTTTCAAGACCATAAAAACCACTTCTCAAATTCCAGAAGGATCCACAATCAAGATAAGTTTATTACGAATCATACATCATTTTGTGGCTTTCCCGGAAATTCCCGGGATCCCGGGAAATATTCAAAAAATGTAAAATATATGCACTTCGATTCAAATATACATGGGTTATCGAACCTTTCGTGTATAAAAGGCAATATTTTGTTCAAAATGTACTTTTCATAATGTTTTTTAGCTTATTTTCAATCAAAAATATCAAACTGTATTCAAAAAGGATAAATTAAAAACATTCTAACGAACAATAAAATAACCTGAATAGGTCAAATCAAGAATTCATCCATGCAATAAGGGGTTGATAAAAATATTATGTTTTTATTTGTTTGATTATTCCAGCCATTTTCCGTTTTTTCTGAACACTTTACATATTTGACCTTCATATGAAAAAAACGATATATTCTTAAATTTGAGGTTTTGAAATACATCTAGCTTTCAAAGCCAAAGGGAAACAAGTGCATGAAAGTTACTTGCAAGAAAACACAATTTGTCTATCTGCTGCGTAATTTTTCAAATATTTTTCGAACTGTTGTGGGTTTTCGTTCAATGAAAAACATGCAATCATTTTAAACGTATCTATTTGAATGAAAAAAATTACACCAAATGGCTGCAAAATATCTACTGCCACAGGAATCAACATATTCTCAATGAGTTTTGTATGACTACATTATCAAAAAGAACAATAAAAATGGTCCCGGAGGCTTTCAGGCTTTTCCAGATAAATAATTTCATACATGTCGGGAATTCCCGGGAATGAAAGTGCGATTTCCGGGAATCGGGAATTCCCGAATTTTTCAAATTCCCGGGAATTCCCGCCCGGGAAATCCTGGGACGGACACTCTAGTAATAAGGATATGAAAATGTTCATTTGAGAGTGCTAATTGAGTGAGACGAATACTTTTTACGAAAACTGAAAAGACATTTCGATATCAATTTTTCAAAAGAGAATCAAAAGAAATCGAGTTATCAGCAGTTCGAAGACCTACATTTTGAATATACTCACTAGTCAGAAGAAAAATTTGTGTTTGAGATATTTAGAAAAGATAATAATATTTTTGCTGGGAGCCTCTTAAACCATCTAACTTTAAACGCAATTTTCTCAAAACAGCGGTGTTGGCGCATTCGCCCTTTACTAGAATCGATACCGATTTTCTCTGATTTCGATTGAATAAAAATGGTAAAAAAAAAAAATTTTCAAGCGTAAATTGCACCATAAAAATACAATCTAATTCGCATTTGTAATTTCACGCATCTAAAACATAACTCATCAAACCTATTCAAAAATGTTGCTATCAGATAAGCTCGTTGGAGCCCGAAAGGTTTATTTTTAAAGAGTAAAAATCAAGAATCATCTGGCGTATTTAACGGTGTATAGATGCAGTGTTTTTGCCAAAATTTTTAGGCCAAAAATGAGCGTGCGTCGTAAACATCTGTGTTAAGTTTTTAACATATAATATACTTGCTTTATAAAATTTTTGCCCAAAAATGCATGTGCATTCGTTTCATTTCGTTTCTCGAATTGATACTGATGTTATTTAAATATGTTCGTACACACAATTAAGATCAAACGAAAAGTATAAATTCATGAAACATATTTGGGGACTTGCACAACTTGCAATCTTAAATGCGTATTTTTTCTCGAAATTAAAACTTACAAGCATTTAATCCTCTTCGGCTTAAAAGGCCTAACATAATCTTTTATGATAATTCTTACATTTCTATATTGTTTAAAAAAATCAAGCACAAGTAAAAAAGAACACTAAATTAGCCATATTCCCGCGCATTTGTGAATTTGAGATAGTTCTTTGGATATTTTTTAATGTTTTTCGATTTCGAATAATGATTTCATTTACTCCAGTAGAGCAAACAACAAATCAATGACATGTTTACATTATTTATAACTCATATACCATACCAGGAACCATAAAAAGACGAAGTGCAAACCTTTTTCGTGTTTTTAATTATTAGTTTTAAGTGATCGGAAAAAGATTTTGAATGATTTTTAACAATTTTCGATCGTGAACATGGCGAGTATTGAACAAATCGAACAGTGATAAAATCGAAAAACTACTGTACTTTCGAAAACTCGTCAAAAATTTTGTGTTTCGTATTTTGACAATCAAAGAATGCAAAAATGTGCCAAATTACGTCAACTTTTCAATCTTTTTTTCAAAATTTATCTGATGTGAATTCAACTATTTTGACGGTTCATTGATTGAAAAGTATGATTTTTACACCACTTTTTTACCTTTTGGTGGTCATGATCTTAAAATATAAAAAAATATACATGGGAGAGTGGGGAATCATTTTTGATTCTATGATCCATAACTTCTTTGTTATAAAAGATAAAATGAAAATAAAAAATGGTATGGGTTTCCACATTTTGAAGGTATCATGAGGCAATTTTCAATAAGTTATTTTCCTCAAGTTCTGACTGTTTAAAAAAAGCAATATTTTTTGGATTTTGAAAAATGGTGGGGTATCGTGGACCACAAAATCCAAATTGACCAAATATCATGCAAAGTGTATGAGTTGACCCAAAACTGTAATTTCATAGTTAATTTCGTTATTTTCAAGCAATTTCAGATGATGAAATAAAAAGGAGGGTTGTGTATGATTGAATAGATTCCAAACCCTGGCTCGCGAACGTTTTGGCAAAATTCCTTGTATAGGAAGAACAAAATATTTTTCCTAAAATTTGTGATCATAAGCGTTTGAGCATATTTTTGTTATGAACTTTAGGTTCCCCATTGATGCAATGAGCGAGTGTTTGTTTAATTATGTAAGTATTTTTTTTTAAGCTTGATAAATAAAAGAAGCATTTGATGCATACATGAGTCAAAAACATATGTAAAAATATGCTCACGCAAAGCGACGACGATGAGAGTTGGATTGAGATTTTTCTCTCAAGACCCATCTGAGAAATTCAGAGTGGCCCACGTTTCTTCATGGCTCACGTTACCCCACTCCTTTATCCTTATGTGCAACGCAAAGCGTCTAACTTAAGCTTTTTTTGACACTAAGTATTTTTTCTTTAATTCCAAAGCTGATCTACCGTCTGTTTTGCGAGACATTTATCTGCGGATTTATATTCTTGAACTATGAATAACGGAAAACCGAAGTTTTTAAGGTAAAGATTGTCTGATAATTTTATCTGAGTTACATCACGAGGTTTCAAAAATTATAAGTTTTGTAAAAATCGGTTTGGAAACAAGATTTTTTTTCTAAAACGAAAGCAAACATACATATGATCTCAATGAAACTTGATGTTTCCTCGAAGATATTCATTTTTTACTTAACTCTAAGCGTACATCTTTCGAGGATATAAGATGGCTAGCATCTTAGAAATGTTTAAACCAACAACCCACAAAAAGTGTATTTTGTATGCCGTGACCTGGATTTGATCTCATTACCATTGGCTTAGAAGACTTGAGAGCTATCCTCTACGCCACGAGCTGCGGCTATAAATTATAATCAGGTATATAAAATTGACACTCCAGGGACTGTAACGGATGAAAATTTCAGGGACGGATGAGAGTTAAAGTGATAAATAAAAATCTTCAAGCTATATTTCATGAATTTCTTTTATCAATAAAGGTCAGTAGCTAACAAAATAAGCTTTTTTAGAAACATTTTTGAGATAACAACTCTGTTGTTTTGTTCTTTTTTGCACATTTTTCCAGAATATTTGATCTTTGCATGAAATTCCGGTTTCGAGATATACCTTGTTAAGAAATCAATCATTCTTCCCTATACCTCGTGCATTTTTTAAATAAACTTTTGTCAATTCAAAGTTTTTCGTATTCTTTTTCGATAAATTTTAAATCTTAAAAATAGTTTCAAAATTAAATAAATAAGTCCCAACAAAAATCATCCATCATCACAAAATGTAATATTTCTTTTCACTTTTAATTCTTGCGTTACAGATTAAAAGATGTCTCAAAAAAGTTATTAATAAAGCTTCAACTTCAATAGTCCATTTTCTGCAGTCAAAAAGCATCCGTCCTCATGTCATTTGTCATCGGAGGCATAAATTCGTTTTCCTAAATATACAATATGCTACGGAATTTTTGCGCTTTGTCAGCTTTCTGTCCCCTTGGCTGATCCTCGTCCTCCTAATCATTTCCAATCCCGAATGCGAAAACCATTTGCATAGAAAGTCAAAGAGAGAGAGAGATGGCCGAAAAGCAAATAAAAAAACTATTTCTGACATTTATGTGACAGACAGATGATGAGGATCACGTTTTTACCTGACAGGCCGAGAGAGAGTAATCATTTCATTGGATTTGTGACGTGATGTTTCTGGCTTTAGTTTTTTTTCGGGATTTGATGTTCGTTGATTCGGTCCTTTTTTGAACAGAGGGATTATATGCCAAACGAAATTCAAATGAAGACAATAAACTAAGTGGTTGGTAATTTATAACATTGGATAATCAATTGCTTATCAGAACTTATTTGAATGAAACATGAAAACCAAAGAAGTAACTCAATATTAACTGACACATGTCAGCTCAAAGATGTGTCTAAATGCCTTCAAGCTTTCTCTAAAGAATTGAACTGTTCATTAAAGCACCATAAAACCAAATCAGGCTCATTCGATCTGAAGTCACGTGCAGTTGCCTGATGAAGGATAGGAAAGGACCTCTTCGGGACAACAAAATTTTCCTCAATCACCTTTTCCTACGACAAGGGCCGAAACATTTCATTAGGAAAAGTGGGGTGCCAATAATGGGGGGATCCCAACAAATAACAACAACAAAAGATGGGGGTTGGAAGTTTTGGGGATAGGTCTACACATCACGCCTGCCCATCATCTAATTAGCCTAATAAGCGAGCCCCGGAGTGCGTGGGAATGATCCGAAATGTCCTTCCTAATAGCGGCAAGAGGGATTGGTCTTCGTCTTTTCTCCCTGTTTTGGCTCCCCGTTGAAAGATTCCATCGGCAAAGAGGACTGAATGTGGAACCGTAAAAGGCTGACGACATCTACGATGACTGACTTTGAAGTATCTATCTAGCAAACTTGGAAAGCTTCGTTTATGTTATAAACTGGACGACGTAGTTCAGGACTGAGGACACATCCAAATCAAAGAGGTGCTAACGAGAAAATTTTATAATCACTCATCTTCCGGAGGCTCGCTTGCTTCTTAATTAATTTAGATGGAAACCCTGATGATGGTGGTCCATTTTGATGGGGGCACGTTCCTATCATCAAATGATTTACTGGAAATATGAGGACCATTTCATGAACTCTAGGCTTTATATTTTCAGTTTTTTTTCATTTTGAGAATGAAAAAAATCACTCTTTGAAAAAAATAAAATGTTGAACTCGTAAACTCGATTTAAAAACAAATATTTAATTTACACTAGATTTTTAAAGCCCTTTGCATTTTTTATGGTTTATGGATATGGTTTAATGGAAGTTTGGACAATAAAATAATTGAAATTACTACGCAACTAGAAAACCTTTCAATCAATTCGCATGAAACAACTTGTCTGGTGGTGAAGGTGAAAAAATTCTCAAGTAGGCTGTATCAATTTTGTACACTAAAAATTAGAACACAAAACGACAATTGATTGCATTCATAGAAAGTCTCATCTCACTCGCTGTCATAAAAAAATTATGTTATTTAGAAGGAAATACACGATACATGAAATACATAATATCCCAAGTAATCCCAAGTAACAATTTTAGCATTGCTATGGTCAGCAAAATTTCGTTAGGACACAGCATTAATCTTCACAAAAAGCTAAAGCGCATTCAATAACATCACTTGGACTCTAATACAGCCAAAATCAGGCTATTTGGCCCTATCCTAGAAACGTCATCATGGTCACCAAAGCTTTTAAAAAGCTATTGTTAAACTTGTTAGCAATTTATGTTTTTTTCGATTCTGTAAGTTCTCGGAGTTTTTTTTTTTAAATTTTTTCCAGCAACCATAATGGTTGATGAATGATGATTGTATTATTGAGATATGATCTGGTAAAATTAATAGCCAACACACCAATGTTTTAACCATATTATGAGCATCCATATAAGAGTCCATATAAGTAGGTTTTACCGCGCCTACGTCGCGTTGCTTTAGGAGATTGTCTTGGGAGTGCTATGCAAGAATTAATCATAAAAAACTTTAATTCTTGCATAGCACTCCCAAGACAATCTCCTAAAGCAACGCGACGTAGGCGCGGTAAAACCTACTTATATGGACTCTTGGGAGCAAAAAGGGATAGGAAATTATCCCCTAGCTTTGCAATCCTCAAACCTTACCAATATCCTTCCTTAGTTCATCCTATTCCTTGTAGCAAAGTATGACTTTGAAGTTTACCTGCCGGAACACCAACAAATCCACCCCCCGAAGAAGTCATAGGGGTCAAGTGTTAATCACGTGCACATCTGTATCGCCGGCTTCAGCAGTCGACAACAGTCTTCAGACTAATCCAACTGCTACAAAATTGTTAATAAATAAATAAAAAAAAAAAATCATTTCTACTGCCAGTCATGATTTTAGGTAAAATGTGCATGAAATTGTATCTTAAAATGAATACACCTCGTCCAATCTGATGGTCTATCATGATGGAATTGATGGAAAATAGGCCCGAAAAAATATTTTCAAATACTCGCATTGTGAATCCATCAACATGGCGTCATTTTGTGCCCTTCGATTTTGCAACCAACATGGCGTTAGTCAATTCAATTAGCTAGGCATTTTTATGGTCAGATAAATGGCAAATTAGTTTTATAATGGTTTTTTGAGAGCAATATAAAAAGCTTAAATTTGACGTTTCTCTCGCAAGCCAACTAACTAGTTACACGCTTAGGATGAGTTCCTTATTTCTGAGTTGTTAATCATTAGTACAGTGAATGAGGATAGACTTTTTGAATGAAAAGGAAGTGGTCGTGAATGACCCGTGGAATAAACCATGAGTTGAAGTCGAATTTCGTTGTCTGACGCCAACTTAAAATCTAAGATGGCGGCTTCTGCTGAACTTTAAAATGTTGTAAATGACTTAAAATCGCATGAAGCCCCAACAATATTGGCATTGGGTGAAATGGCTAACCGAGAAAAAGTCGAATTTTGTTATTTGACGCCATCTCCTCAACTTTAAATGCTTTTCATGACAAAAAGTCGCATTAAACCACCATATGGGTTTTGGGTTAAAGGGCTAAACGAGTAGAAGTAGATTTTTTTTTCTTTTCGACGCCATCTTGATATCCAAGATGGCAGCTTCCACTGAACTTTGAAATGCTGTTAATCACTGGGTATCAAATGAAACTCCTACAATATGAGTATTGAGAGAAATAGCTTAACTAGTAGAAGGCAAATTTTGCTATCCGATGACATCATGTAATCCTAGATGACGGCACTTTAAAATGCTGTCGATAACTGAAAATCGCAAGAAGGCCTACAATATGGGTATTTAGTGAAAGGGCTAAACTAGAAGAAGTAGAATTTTGCTATCGGAGGCCATCTTGAAATCCAAGATGGCGACTTTCGCTGAATTTTGAAATGCTGTTAAAGGGTGATACGGGTCAATATCAACTTGACGTATTTCTTTCAATTTTGCTTTTAAATAACCTGAACACCCCTCATTTTGAAGATGTGTGTGTGTGTGTGTGTGTGTGTGTGTGTGTGTGTGTGTGTGTGTGTGTGTGTGTGTGTGTGTGTGTGTGTGTGTGTGTGTGTGTGTGTGTGTGTGTGTGTGTGTGTGTGTGTGTGTGTGTGTGTGTGTGTGTGTGTGTGTGTGTGTGTGTGTGTGTGTGTGTGTGTGTGTGTGTGTGTGTGTGTGTGTGTGTGTGTGTGTGTGTGTGTGTGTGTGTGTGTGTGTGTGTGTGTGTGTGTGTGTGTGTGTGTGTGTGTGTGTGTGTGTGTGTGTGTGTGTGTGTGTGTGTGTGTGTGTGTGTGTGTGTGTGTGTGTGTGTGTGTGTGTGTGTGTGTGTGTGTGTGTGTGTGTGTGTGTGTGTGTGTGTGTGTGTGTGTGTGTGTGTGTGTGTGTGTGTGTGTGTGTGTGTGTGTGTGTGTGTGTGTGTGTGTGTGTGTGTGTGTGTGTGTGTGTGTGTGTGTGTGTGTGTGTGTGTGTGTGTGTGTGTGTGTGTGTGTGTGTGTGTGTGTGTGTGTGTGTGTGTGTGTGTGTGTGTGTGTGTGTGTGTGTGTGTGTGTGTGTGTGTGTGTGTGTGTGTGTGTGTGTGTGTGTGTGTGTGTGTGTGTGTGTGTGTGTGTGTGTGTGTGTGTGTGTGTGGAATGTTGCTCCTATTTTGATTTTGGAATTCACTCTTCAGTTGTCAAAATGCCGTCCAAGGAAGAAGAGCAGCGTGTCAAAATTTTGCTCGCGCATCGCGAAAATCCGAACTACTCGCACGCAAAGCTGGCAAAATTGCTAAAAGCTGCCAAATCAACCGTTACAAACGTAGTTAAAGTGTTTGGGGAACGTTTGTCGACAGCTAGGAAGTCTGGATCGGGGGGAAATCGAAAACCGGAAGCCGCTGAGACGACAAAGAGAAATGCCGGTAGTTTCAAGTGAAACCGTAACCTCTCTCTCCGAGATGCCGCAAATAAGCTGGGTGTATCGTCTACAACCGTGTATCGAGCCAAAAAACGAGCCGGACTATCGACTTACAAGAAGGTAGTGACTCCAAATCACGATGATAGACAAAATTCGACGGCCAAGCGCGATCCCGGAGGCTGTACACGACGATGCTGACGAAGTTTGACTGCGTGGTTATGGACGACGAAACCTACGTCAAAGCTGACTACAAGCAGCTTCCGGGACAGGAGTTTTATACGGCAAAAGGAAGGGGAAAGGTAGCAGATATTTTCAAGCACATGAAACTGTCAAAGTTCGCGAAGAAGTATCTGGTTTGACAAGCCATCTGTACCTTTGGCTTGAAAAGCAGCATTTTCATAGCTCCCGGGACTGTCAACCAAGACATTTACGTGAAAGAGTGTTTTGTTCACGTCTGCTGCCTTTTCTGAAGAAACACGGTTGTTCCAAACTGATTTGGCATCTTGCCGTTACGGTAAAAAGTCCACCAACAACGTGCAGGGGGTTCCCAAGGACAAGAACCCTCCCAACACGCCAGAGCTCCACCCAATTGAGAAATACTGGGCTATTGTCAAGCGGAACCTAAAGAAGACCAAAAAACAACTGCTAAGGACGAGCAGCAGTTCAGGGCAAACTGGCTTTTTGCGGCGAAGAAGGTGGACAAGGTGGCTGTACAAAATCTGATGGAAGGGGTTAAGCGTAAGGCCCGGTAATTCGGATTTGGAAATGCGGAAGCCTAACTGAATATTTTTCCTGAATTTTATACTAATAAAACTTGAAAAAGAAATTTGAATTGATTTTTTAAATAAACGATTTCACAGATTTACACGCGTTTTCCCTTGACCAAATTTTGACCATCACCCTTTAATCAATGAAAATCGCATAAAATTCTCACAATATGGGTAAAGGTTGAAAAGGATCAACGAGTAGAAGACAAATTTCGCTATCAGGCGTTATCTTGAAATCCAAGATGGCGGCTTCCACTGAACATTGAAATGATTTTAATCACTAAAAATCGCATAAAACCCTCACATTATGGGTATTGAGTGAAAGGATTAAACTAGAAATAGTCGGATTTCGCTATCTGTCATCAATTCAATATGGCAGCTTTTTTCTTGGAAAATTTCGGGCTTGCAATCTAATTTATAGCGAAAACGACACATTTTGGTCCCCGAAAAAAATCCAAAATGAATTGAAACGTTGGGTACATAAAACAAAAATTGTTTCCCTCTAAAAAAGAGTGCAAGCCGAAATTTCCCAAGAAAAAAACACAACGATCAGTCGATTCCCAAACATAAAAAGATGGCGACTTTCGCTATTCCTGAAAATCTCATGATACATCTACAATACGAGGTATTGGTTGAAAGGACTACACGATTAAAAGTCGAATTTCGTTGTCTGATGCCATCTTGAAAGCCAAGATGGCTTAGCATAGCCTTTTCACCAAGTATCAATATAGTTATGGTTTAATGCATTTTTTTGTCATTTACAGCATTTAAAGTTCAGCGAAAGCCGCCATCTTGGATTATTGATGGCTTCAAATAGCCAAATCCGACTTCTTCTAGTTATTCCTTTCACCCAATACTCATTTAGTGGGAATTTCATTTGATTTTCTGAAATTAAAATTATTTTAATGTTCAGCGGAAACCGCCAGATGGGACTTCAAAATGGCGTCTTTTAGCAAAATTGGACTTCTATTCGTTTGGTCCTTTCACCCAATTTTCACTTATTAACAGCATTTCGAAGTTCAGCAGAAGTCGCCATCTTGGATATCTCTATGGCGTCGAATAGCGAAATTGGACTTCTATTAGTTTAGTTCTTTCTCTCAATACTCATATTGTGGGGGTTTCATTTGATTCTCAGTGATAAACAGCATTTCAAAGTTCAGAGAAAGCCGCCATCTTGTATTTCAAGATGGCGTCAAATAGTGAAATTCATCTTCTTCTCGTTTAGCCATTTCACTCAATGCCAATATTGTTGGGGTTTCATGCGATTTTAAGTCATTTTCAACATTTTAAAGTTCAGCAGAAGCTGCCATCTTGGATTTCAAGATGGTGTCAGATAATGAAATTCGACTTCTACTGGTTGATCTCTTTCAACTAATACCCATATTGTAAGGGTTTTATGCGAATTTCAGTCATTTTAAGTATTTTTAAGTTGAGTTATAGCCGCCATCTTGGAATTGAGGATGGCAATGGACAACGAAATTCGACTTCTACTCGTTTATCACTTTCACCGTATAACCATATTGTGAAGGTTTCATAATATTTTCAGTAAATAACAGCTTTGGAAACAAAAGCGGAAGCCACTATCTTGGATTAATGATGGCGTCAGGCTAAATTTACTACTTTTTTGGCCCTCTCACTCCATACTCATATAGATATTCGTACCACTTCCGGTAATTTGAAGTTTTCAATGATTTTTATATATTTGTTTTATTTCAACTCAAAACCAACACACATTACTTATCGAGAATGTGTAAAAATGGGAATTCCAATTCTAATATGTACTATCTAATCTGAGCGTGTCCTGTTTTGACATCTTGATCGGAAACTGTCACTAAGTTTTATGACGGTTTAATAATCCGGCACTGAGTGCTATTATAGATAATGCAAATGAAAGCTTGGAGCAAACTTCTATGTTTGTGTTTAATTATAGTTTAAGCAGAGCAATCAGTACTCTTTCAAAAGAACTAAAACCGTATGTTTAACAAAAGCTGTATTAGCGTTCTCTAAACTTTCTAAAAACATATGGTCGAAAAAAAATTATAAGCATTTTGCATGACAATAATTTAACCGTCATAAAACCAGCGGTGTTTAAACTCGCCTCGGAAAGAATCATTCGGCTGATTTTTTCCGAGTTTAACTCGTTGTGTGCAGATTGATTTTATCTTCGTTCCAATCATGACGTGATTGCACACAAAACGAAGAGAACAGTTCCGAGTTGATGTTTTCCCCTCCTCGCAGGAATAAAATCACACCAATGAAACAACAGAACGAAGCTTGCCGTACACGAATGCTCACGAGCGATCGTTGCCCGACGGACCGAGTTAACATTCCTCGCACCCTTCTCTCGCTCGTTTCCCGTTCCCTTGTATCCATCACTTTTAGCCACGCCCCCATGCGTTGTCCGATTGATGTGTTCGGCTGCCGAACGAAAACGATTTTTTCTTTAATTCGCAGAACTGTTCGTTTGCTTCGCTGATGTTTCCCCCCCGATTGCTGTTTACTCCTGCCGAGTTTACCCGAAGCTTACTTCCTGATGCTTTCCGAGGTGAACTTTAGATAGCATCATTGCAGATTGAGTTTAACGAAATAAAATCGTTCTGCAAAGAAGGGCAAAGTGCGAGTATGTAGACTCGCGATTTTAACATCTCTGCATAAAACGAGCTGCACAAAAAAATGCCATAATTAAACCATAATTAAACATTCTAATGCTAGTTAGCTTAATTTGTGTTACTTGGGAGTCACATATTTTTAACATAAATATTCTTTCTGATCAAGAACTTTTAAATATGTAAAATCAACAAATCCAATGTTTCAGCGGTTGATTTTTTATTTAACTTCAGAGCGTTGAGTTTCAAAATTTCAAGGTCATCTTTAAAAATGTCACAGGAGAGTTTCATGAACACGATAGTTTGGAATTTGAGCTAACATAATGAGTTTTCGATTCTGAAATTCAGGTAAGAGACTGTTTATCAGAAATCCTTCTACATGGTTCAAGAATTTTATTCCGTGAATTTTTAATGAAGTGAGATATGTTTGATGTATACGTATTCTGCCGCTATTCGCAAGACTGTCCCATATGCATTTTCGTCATTTTTCAGTTTATCTCAAAAATCGTTCAAATACAGTTAGTTCTTCAATTTAGACTAAAAACTTTCATAACTTTGTTCTCAACATATTTGAAAAAAATACCAAGTCATGTCTGTCCCATATGAAATATACCGGCAAAGCTGTCCCATATGTCTATTTATACAAAATTGCTTCTCTAATTTACGTTAATTTTACAAATATTCATACAACGTGTGCGACAAAGTGAGCATTCATTGCAATTGCGAAAGTAGGACTAGATAAAACAGTACAGTTAAGTTAATAATAACAATCTTCTTAATTTTTACAAGCTAAGTTTAGCCTAATGGGTAAATTCCATCAAACTGTTTTTTTTTTAAATTTCGCATGAAGCTTATTGAATTCTTCTTTGTAAAACATGAAAAATAGTCTGCTACAAAGCCATATTTTTAGGTTTTTGCCATGCTGTTACTTGCTGCTAGGACTTTCATGAAATCTATGAACAAAAATACGCGTACCTGGTAGCACACGCATAAGTCATATTGAATTGATTTTTCTCATCAGACATTTGCAGCCAAGATACTTTGCTGTTTCTGATTCAGCATTAATTTAATTTGAAGGTATTTATAGTCTTTCTAAAAAGATAATCGAAGGAAAAACTTTCCTAAATATGATGGTACAGGTTGTTTTATTCATGGAACGCTATTATTCATTTTATTTTAGACCCACTCAATTCTTACGATAAACTTTCTTTATCTTTGACTATCTAAACATGTCATAAACATCATTTCAAACTTATTTTTATCAGTAAACAACCAGTAAAGTTAATAATACAGCGCAGATAGAGAGAATCAAATGATCAACTGACAAAAGAAAAGCCAAATATGGGACAGCTTTGCGGGTATATTTAATCCGCATGCGAAATATACTCGCAAGGCTGTCCCATCTTTATTTTCTCCTCCGCATCAACAACTTTCAAATCAAAAACACATTGGACGAAATTCTACAATAATTATCTTAATATCTGTGAAGAAAGAAGTGGAAAAGGTAAAGTTTCAACCGAGAAATCCACGAAAGTTTATAAAAATCTTTAAACCCGTTTTTCTCGGTTCGTTGTTTTTTGCATATGGGACAGACTTGCCGGCAGCGGCAGTATTGAAACCGGTAATAAAATATGAGCATTTTGGTGCATCTTAAGTTGATAAAATGCGTTTTAGTTTATTCTTTTTTTTATTCTCTAACCTTAGGAGATTCCATTCATTCCTAAGAATCATAAATGGAAAAACAAAATCAATTGCATGGAGCCAAAATAAAAAACCACTGTTTTTTTTTCAGAATAAAATGAATCTACTCGGTTTAACAAAAGTTTACTCACTGGTAATAAATAATGCTTAATTGTAAAGAGGTTTGGTGCATATCTTTACACTACATATCTTCAACATATAATGTTTGTCAAAAAAGATATTTTTGAATGCATGATGCCTCAACGATCGATAATCCATTCTTAAGAGAGGGAGTTATTGATGTGCCAACATCGGACTGTAATTAAACAGAGCAAAATGTATCTAACCTAGAAAGTGTTAACCACGAGCATCGGTTAGCTACTGAAAAAAGTGAAAATAAAGATACACAAAGTCAGCAAGTGGCCACATTCAATGTAGATAGGTGGAACATTGAACCATTTTCAACTTTAACCATCTCTTTCCACCCTTCACTTTGTGAATGTGGCTATGTGTTCATCTGAGAGATAGAGGAAAGGGGTTTGAAGAGAGGAGACAAAAAAAACCCGGCATGACAAATTGCGCTTCCTCTTGAGTTAGGAATAAACACCCAAAACCGGAAATGGGTCCCCGCTCCTGCCAGAGTTGGGTCGTTAGTTTTTGGAGCGGCAAATTCCCTGCGGCCATCTCGCGTCGGTTATTACTTTCCCATTTTGGGTCCGTTTCTATTTTTTTTTCGTCCTGGGTCAATATTATCATTCGGTCCAGCTTATATGTTTTTGTTTCACAAGCCTAGGCTGGACGAAGATTTATGGGTCACCGAAATACTCCAAAAAAAGTTTTGTAAGTTAATTTGTAAATTTTGAGGAAAACTTTGGAAATGCCTAAATATTGATTGCCTACTTAAATGCGCTATAACTTCAACCGAAACATATGTTGATGTTCTGAAGTAATAACAGCAAAACGAAGCAGAAAAAACCAACTTTAGCAAGTCATCATTTTCCTATATTGATTCTAACCGAGCCGAGCCATCTGCTCTGGATGGGAAAGTTCCCCAACATATTTTCTCGCCTTTTGGCTCCTCGAAAATGTGAAAACTTATTTATTCATGCTCGTATTCATTCTGGACTCCCTCATGTGCCGGAAGCCATTCGTCGGAAGCCTTAGGGTTGATGAAATTCAGGATTATTTAGGATACTTAGTAACTTAGTGTTTTTGGCAAAAATGAATATTTGATATATTTGAACTTGAATTATTTTTTGTAGACCGTTGTTGACTAAACATGATTTGAGGAAGCATTTTTTAAGGAGTTCTGATCATATTTTTATTTAAAAAATTGTGCGGTTTGAAATGAATCCAAACATTTTTTTTTACTATAGAAAAGTGGTTTTAAAATTTTCATTTTCAACGATCCGCGACCTTCAACGAGGATAGTTTTTTTTGTGGGACAGCTTCTAATATCTTCTCAATCTCCGGGCCACCCAAATTTGGTATGAGTCTGCTGCTGCCTCCCGTTCCGCGTCACGCATATGTATGGCTGATTGGATTCGTTTTCCATCAATCATCCGGAACTTTGCCGCTCCAGGGTTCGAGCCGAGAAAACCCGGGGCCCGCAAGCAAAGGGGAGACCTCATTTCGGGGTCCTTTGGTGGAAGCCGTGGGGAGCTGATGGGTGTAAAAATGGCGGCATTCAAGGTCCCTAGAATGGGAAGGTTAGTACAGAATTTTGATCCCCACACACACATACTCGAATCTCCCGGAAGAGGAGAAAAAATCGAAAAAAACATTACCGTAGGCAATGAAAGAATGAGGGAATGGGTCCATTCAATAAAAAAAAAGCCTACAGCACAGCGTTATTAATGGTGGGAAAAGTGCCTATCGAAAGGGAAACCATAAATATTGGGATATGATGGAAAATGGTGGTTGTTCTCATCTTTCTAACGAGTTCCACCATCCACTTTTGAGTGGTATTTACAGGAAAGGTTTGAGAGACACCTAAGTAGGCTAGAATGACAATGAATTCAATTTGTACCGGAGTCATATTTCTTCAACGAGATAGCAAAATTCTACCGCTTGCCAAGTGCTTACGATGACAGTTATGATTGCAATCAATAACAAGAATTAATCTGGGAAAAATATGAATTCCATGAATTTACTCCAGCCGAACTCAATTTCCAAAAAAAAAATCTTTCAAATACCAAACATACGCTTCCTGTTTCTGACATGATATTTACCACTGACAAAAACCTTAAAAACTCAATGGAAACTATTTCAACAATCGATCAACTGAAGCGAATCGTTTCCAGTCCAGCAGCTGTCAATTTTCGCACCACATGATTTGGCAAGTTTCAATCAACCGAAATTGGATCAAATTTCCGAAAACCTATCGATATGTCTGACCTACATACAGTGTATAGAAATAAATATGCAACATGCAAAAAATATATTTAAATTGAAACATCATCATTCGATCATCATCACCATCATCGGATTTGGCCACACATCAATCGACAGCCGTTTCCGGAAATGGGTACGATTAGTGAATGAACACGCATTTGCACACGTACAGGTGTTTTTAGAGTACTGACACACACCCACTTTTATCGATTGTGTCATTCGATTTGGAAAGAAAAGTGCATCTGAAAAGGATTTTACGAATGTACAACATTCGAGAAACTTAACCTGATAATGGATGAATCATTTGCTCTGGCTTAAAATCAAGGGTTTAAATTATACGCATTAAATGGAATTTTTTGTGTTTTTATTTTTATTCTGGTTGGAAAGTCAATGTATTTGTTTTTTTTTAAATTTTTCCTTTCTAAAATATTCTTTAAAGTTTAACAAAGAGATATATACATAAAAGAGTAACATTTTGATGTTTAGAATTTAAAATTATTTCTTGATAATAAAAGTTCAAAAAGTTTAAATCTATCTATATAAATAAAAATGGATTTCTGTCTGTCTGTCTGTCTGTCTGTCTGTCTGTCTGTCTGTCTGTCTGTCTGTCTGTCTGTCTGTCTGTCTGTCTGTCTGTCTGTCTGTCTGTCTGTCTGTCTGTCTGTCTGTCTGTCTGTCTGTCTGTCTGTCTGTCTGTCTGTCTGTCTGTCTGTCTGTCTGTCTGTCTGTCTGTCTGTCTGTCTGTCTGTCTGTCTGTCTGTCTGTCTGTCTGTCTGTCTGTCTGTCTGTCTGTCTGTCTGTCTGTCTGTCTGTCTGTCTGTCTGTCTGTCTGTCTGTCTGTCTGTCTGTCTGTCTGTCTGTCTGTCTGTCTGTCTGTCTGTCTGTCTGTCTGTCTGTCTGTCTGTCTGTCTGTCTGTCTGTCTGTCTGTCTGTCTGTCTGTCTGTCTGTCTGTCTGTCTGTCTGTCTGTCTGTCTGTCTGTCTGTCTGTCTGTCTGTCTGTCTGTCTGTCTGTCTGTCTGTCTGTCTGTCTGTCTGTCTGTCTGTCTGTCTGTCTGTCTGTCTGTCTGTCTGTCTGTCTGTCTGTCTGTCTGTCTGTCTGTCTGTCTGTCTGTCTGTCTGTCTGTCTGTCTGTCTGTCTGTCTGTCTGTCTGTCTGTCTGTCTGTCTGTCTGTCTGTCTGTCTGTCTGTCTGTCTGTCTGTCTGTCTGTCTGTCTGTCTGTCTGTCTGTCTGTCTGTCTGTCTGTCTGTCTGTCTGTCTGTCTGTCTGTCTGTCTGTCTGTCTGTCTGTCTGTCTGTCTGTCTGTCTGTCTGTCTGTCTGTCTGTCTGTCTGTCTGTCTGTCTGTCTGTCTGTCTGTCTGTCTGTCTGTCTGTCTGTCTGTCTGTCTGTCTGTCTGTCTGTCTGTCTGTCTGTCTGTCTGTCTGTCTGTCTGTCTGTCTGTCTGTCTGTCTGTCTGTCTGTCTGTCTGTCTGTCTGTCTGTCTGTCTGTCTGTCTGTCTGTCTGTCTGTCTGTCTGTCTGTCTGTCTGTCTGTCTGTCTGTCTGTCTGTCTGTCTGTCTGTCTGTCTGTCTGTCTGTCTGTCTGTCTGTCTGTCTGTCTGTCTGTCTGTCTGTCTGTCTGTCTGTCTGTCTGTCTGTCTGTCTGTCTGTCTGTCTGTCTGTCTGTCTGTCTGTCTGTCTGTCTGTCTGTCTGTCTGTCTGTCTGTCTGTCTGTCTGTCTGTCTGTCTGTCTGTCTGTCTGTCTGTCTGTCTGTCTGTCTGTCTGTCTGTCTGTCTGTCTTTCTGTCTGTCTGTCTGTCTGTCTGTCTGTCTGTCTGTCTGTCTGTCTGTCTGTCTGTCTGTCTGTCTGTCTGTCTGTCTGTCTGTCTGTCTGTCTGTCTGTCTGTCTGTCTGTCTGTCTGTCTGTCTGTCTGTCTGTCTGTCTGTCTGTCTGTCTGTCTGTCTGTCTGTCTGTCTGTCTGTCTGTCTGTCTGTCTGTCTGTCTGTCTGTCTGTCTGTCTGTCTGTCTGTCTGTCTGTCTGTCTGTCTGTCTGTCTGTCTGTCTGTCTGTCTGTCTGTCTGTCTGTCTGTCTGTCTGTCTGTCTGTCTGTCTGTCTGTCTGTCTGTCTGTCTGTCTGTCTGTCTGTCTGTCTGTCTGTCTGTCTGTCTGTCTGTCTGTCTGTCTGTCTGTCTGTCTGTCTGTCTGTCTGTCTGTCTGTCTGTCTGTCTGTCTGTCTGTCTGTCTGTCTGTCTGTCTGTCTGTCTGTCTGTCTGTCTGTCTGTCTGTCTGTCTGTCTGTCTGTCTGTCTGTCTGTCTGTCTGTCTGTCTGTCTGTCTGTCTGTCTGTCTGTCTGTCTGTCTGTCTGTCTGTCTGTCTGTCTGTCTGTCTGTCTGTCTGTCTGTCTGTCTGTCTGTCTGTCTGTCTGTCTGTCTGTCTGTCTGTCTGTCTGTCTGTCTGTCTGTCTGTCTGTCTGTCTGTCTGTCTGTCTGTCTGTCTGTCTGTCTGTCTGTCTGTCTGTCTGTCTGTCTGTCTGTCTGTCTGTCTGTCTGTCTGTCTGTCTGTCTGTCTGTCTGTCTGTCTGTCTGTCTGTCTGTCTGTCTGTCTGTCTGTCTGTCTGTCTGTCTGTCTGTCTGTCTGTCTGTCTGTCTGTCTGTCTGTCTGTCTGTCTGTCTGTCTGTCTGTCTGTCTGTCTGTCTGTCTGTCTGTCTGTCTGTCTGTCTGTCTGTCTGTCTGTCT
>NC_073693.1:39682294-39724157 GCF_029784155.1 Uranotaenia lowii
TATGAGCCACCCTCAAATAAACATACCTCTTTTAAATTTTTCAAAACATTTTGGCTTAATTCGTATTTTCTTGGAGAGAAGACTTGTCACAGAAACTCAATTTTAAAAATTATGGTTGATTGTGCCGATATTTTAACCAAACTTGACTCGCGTTGAGGGATGCCCTTTCAGTTTAATCAATGTGTTAAACTTTGAAAGTAAGCCTTTAAACAGGCATGGAATCTATCTCAGCCTGCATCGTTATGATAAGGAGACAAATCGGTGTTTGCTAGCTTCTCGTGTAAGGTGTCATTTCAATTTTCTGTGAGTTTCTATAATAAAATCGAATACGATCTTTTTTCAGTTGAACATTGTATACGATTTATTGCCTTCAAAATTTTCTGTTTACGAGTTATAAACACCGCCAATTGTTGTTATCTTTTTAAACGTTGATATTTTTCTTATTGCATTGAAGTATCGTTTTTAAAAACTTGGATGTTCATTTTAAAAGAAAGTCCAGAACGAAAATACAAATTTTTTTGGTATCTACGCGCTTAACTTTGATAGCTTCTACATTCATCTGTTTCCTAAAAATTTCTACAAATCAATTCCTGGTGGCTCCAGAGAGTTTAACCTGTTAAGAAACTGGACGTTGCTCATTGCTTGACGGAAAAAAATCGCTTGAAAAGGAAACGTTTAAGACTTGCTTAAAATAAAAAACATTTAATCCTTATACTAAATTTCAAGACTATCTGAATAGAAAGCTGGAAAGAAATTCTGCAGGAGGATATTTTCTGACTGTTTATATATAAAGCTTAAACCTCATCCATACCAGAAATTTTTACCCGTTACAGCCCTGGAGTGTTAATTTGACTTCTCACTAAAACCATTAGAGATGATCCTCTTTTGTTTCCCAATCGATTTTTACATATTTTATAGTTATGAAAACCTCTTATTATGACTGAAATATGTTTCCCAGGCAGTATTCTGCTACAACACAAAAAAATGTTTCGGAAAAGGGACTGTAACAAGTTACGGAATGCTTAAAAAATCACTTAGTTTCTTAGAAAGCTGAAGTAAGAAGCTGAGAGAGATTCTTTTTTATTTTTTTAAGATCATGTAAAAAAGTGGTGCGTATCGCGTATGTTATTACACCACTAGAATTGGAATGAAATGACCTTTCTGGGAAGTATAAATTTATTGCGAAATATCTGCGCAAATATACTCAAAATCCAGTGCAAAATTGAATTTTAAATGGAAGAAAAAAAATCTGAGAATTGTAAACTTTCAAAAGGTTCGAAAAACAACTAACTTTGATAATTGACAAAAATTCTGTATTTTATTGATTAAAAATCTAAAGATGCGAAAATGTGTCAAATCACGTCAACTTTCCAAGGTGAATCAATAAGCTATCGATCATCTGAACATAACTTTTGCGTATGATTAACAGTATTGTTGATATTAGTGACTTTATGATAGAAACAATTACAAATAACACATTTTTTTTGAGTAAATTTTTTTCATTGAAAGTTTTAGATTCGAAGGTAACATTTAAAAAATTTCTATTGGTCTTAAGAATCAATCGAAAACAAAGATTTCAAGTGGTTATTTATCAAAATCGGTTGACAATTGAAAAAGTTATGGTTGGTTTAACAAAAAAATTATTTTTTGCATTTTTGAATAATCTAACGAACCGCGATGTACATACTTATCATAGCACAGGAAGAATTAAACACGGTAAATCTCAGTCGCTTTAAATCAAAACTTATCATAAGATTACCAGAAGGTCACATGCCAATTTTTAGAACGATATAACCATGAGGAGCGGTTGCTTAAATTTTAAGCTTGAATAAAATTTTAAGAAATTTTGCTCGAGAGAAGCAAAAAATACTGGTTTCAAAGAGATTTCAAATTCATGTTAGGGATTCCGAGATATTTTAATCCGAGTTCAAGTACTTTATAAATTTTTTGAAAATTTCATATTTCAAACAGTTTTACTGAGATTGTTTTGAAGTTTATTTTCGAATTCAGCCCTCTGTTTCACATTAAAAGTGATCTTCAGTGTACTTAGTTCAAAAATGCTGTAAACAAAATTGATGTGAAATCAAACCAAGAAAAATAGAAGAGATTTCGATCCAGAAATGTATGCATGTTTTTTATACAAATGAGTAGATACACAGTTCTAAAAGAAATATTAAAGAGTTTGGAAAAATTTTGTCAAATATATGAATGAATCTAAAATGCAGCTCTTTCCAACTCTGAAATTTTTATTTTTTTTAGTTTTATGGTCTTAAGACTCAAAAGGTTGCTGACCATTGCCCTACACTTTTAATCATAAACATTTAACTGCTCTTTTTGCCCAAAACATTTGTATAAGTGGCTTAATGGAATTTTATATTGCGAACAGCTCGACCATACCAATACTCCGTTTTAAATAAAAGCATTGTTGTATTTCGGAAATCAGTATATTCATTTCACTCAATTCATAATCAGGTTCAAATGATCACAGTAAAAAAACAATATTTAATAAACTTAATCAAAAAACTAATAACTTATTGTTGCATTCACCTATGCTCTACAACCACAAAAAAGAATTCCAATTTTGAATCTGATTTTTAGTCAATGTGCGTATAACGGAAATATCTAATCTCTCTATCAACATTTTGAAGACTTACTTCAAATATTCATCAACAATTTAAATTCAAACTTAAATCAAATTGGAAATGATTCCTCAACTTAAAATGTATAAAGTTATTCAAATTTTGATGTTTTATTTGTGCATGTTTTCCGATTATGAGCACTGAAACCAAGGAATATTTAAATAAGGTAGTTTTTTGTGACATAACAAAAACGATTGTTTTGCAAATTGATAAGGAGCTCGCAGAAATTTCAAAGAAAACCACGTTTAAAATTTAAAAAGGTTTTAATTTCATTTTGATTGTTTTGAAAGGCCTATATTTCATTATGGTATGAATTTGTTTTGGTCCTTTGAATATTTCATTTTTTTTTATTATTTTATTATTGAAAGCAATGTCACCTTGAAGCTTAAATGTGCAAAAATGAAGGAATTCAGCTTTGAAAACATCTAGCTACCAATTATTAAGAGTTTTACTGATTGTCATGATTTTCATCCAACCAATTAACCATTTACAACTCTTATGTAGAATCAATCAACATTAATAGATGTTTAATAACTCAGCTTTTTTAAACGCCAACCAAAGATTGTGGTTTTGTATGGAAATTCGTGTTTTGATTACTTTTTTTTAAAAAGGAGCTTAAACGGCACTGACTTGAACATTTTCATACAAAACTTTGAACTAATTTTAAAGTTGGGTAATTTTGAGTTGAGAAAATTCAAATTTTTTTTCGGATTTTGATGGTCTCTTTTGTAATAGAATTACACGAAAATCCAACTATTTTTGTAACGATCTTGAAGAGCAAGAGAAACATGCTTTCAATCATAGTAGAAATTTTTACAGCAGATTCTTCGAATTATCAACAAAAAAGGCAAGTTTTAAGTAAAATTAACAGATTTTCCGTGATTGTGCCGAAACAGTCTGTATCAATACTAGAGCTGGGCTTCCTTCTTGAAATATTTCTTGCTCTGAAACTTAATTTAAATTTTAACCATTTCAAGCAGTTTCAAACAGTTAATATGACAATTCAACAATTATGATCGTCAAATTCAAAGGGGTATAAGTGCTCAAATGATCTATTTTGAGATAAAAAATATCAATTTTTGATATCAAAACTGCATTTGATGAAATTTCCAGATTTTCAAAAGTTTATTTCCTTCCATTTTTGTTTGATTTCAAACTACAAATTTTTGCGTTACTGCGCAACACAAAATTTCGAAGCGTGGTTTCTCGAAAGTAAATTTAAATCATTTGTGCTCCTTTGGCCCTTAAAGTCTCAAATATTGAAACGGCTATTTCGAAGATGTTTAAAAGGCTTGGTCGCTAATCACAAAGGGCTAACCAAAAATCTAAAACGATTGATACCTAATCAACGCCTGAGAATTCAGTTCAGAACCATTTTTAGCTCAATGGAAATGTTAATCCCAATCTGAGAACAATTTCAAATAGATGTTTAGAAGCTCAACGTACATTTTGAACTGAAGTTAGAATTTGCATTCCAATTCTGTGTATAATAATACAATCAGAAATATTTTTGATATTTTCATTTCAATTTTAACTGGATTTATCATTTTCGCAATTAAGTGGAAAACTAATCAAATAATTACATAAACTACTCCCGGCACATAAAAACTTTATAAGTAAAATGCCTTAATAAAACCAGTCGTGAATAAAAAAAAATAATATAAACATAATATTTTGTATTAAAACAAAATATATTTTGAACTAATTTGCGCTCATTTATGGACAAGATTTGCCATCTGATTTCATTTTCTCCATTCTTATTTAACGATGAAGATCCCGAAAATGTGCATCCATCGTCTTATATTTGAACGATTTATCTAACGAGAAATTAAACTTCTGTAGTGAGGAAATTTGGTTATCTATTACAAAAAGTAAATTTAATTGAATATTTCACACGGTTTAAAAAAAAAATATCTTTCTTTCGGAAATCACGGAAAAATCTATAAGCTCACACAATTTCGTGCAAGCTTTCATTAAAGAATCTGTTTAACAGAACACAGACTGTTGGAAATATTCACAGATCTTACAGTTTTTTTTAATTTGTTACGCATTTCCAAAATTTTGAATTTTATGCTTTTATAAATTTTCAATTTCTAACTTTGTTTCGGGAAATCATACCAAGATTATAAAATCCTGCCCAAAAATTAAAATTTTGTTTAAAATTTTGCCATTTATATGATGATCTCATCACCAAATAAAATTTGCTGGATTAGAAAAATCTAAAGATAGACATTATAATGATTTTCTTTTCATCATCGATTTTTTGCTATGTGCTTGCTATTGCACCTGTTTGTTAGCTTAAATTTTCAATATTGAAATTTTATATTGAAAAATCTCAAAACTATGCATATTCTCAAAGATTTTTTATTTGCCTTTCCAACAAGCTTATTTCTCTTCTCTTTGCGTTTTTTCGTACTTGCGGTTCCATAGTTCCACATCATATTTTACTCGGCAGTTGTATGTATGTATGTATGTAGATAATCCACCATGGGTGCACGGATTCACCGCAGTTTCGCCAACGCATGCGTTAATTTGCATCCTTTAGATTTTTAGTTCGGCCAATCTTCAATGCAAATCATCACATACCCGACACCATGGCTTCGTGTGAACTGACATGAAATGATAATGTTTCGTGTAGGTGTATGTCTTACTTGTAAAACGAGCAAACTGTTTCGCAGCCGTATAAAATTCATAACATATTTAGAGTTAAGAATCTACGACAGGTATTCCGCATCCGTGTAGATACCTGCCCAGCTGGCAACTTTTTGTACGTTCTTATATAATATATTCAATCAATAAAATATTTGTATGGTAAAATAATCTTACCTTTTTACCTGTCTTACCTCTAGACACTCTCAGCTTACCTGTAGCTGGAACCCACCTTGTTTAATTTCATAACCTGTTCACTTTCCGTCCGATCTAAAACAAACAATCTTTGTATTATTACAAACCATCATCCCTCTATTCAGTAAAACCAAAAAATGCTAGTAAACTATTGACTTATAATTTTAATGCGTGTTTCTATACGTTGTAGGATACAGATGAGACAAGAAAAAGAGAGAAAACCAACAGTTCATGATATCTCAAATATGCATCACTGACTGACGGACAAAGAATATGACATAATTGCCAAAACGGACTACTTTGATTGTAGGCGGAACGCCTGGACATATTGCCTATAAAAAGAACAGCACTCGTGCTTTATGGCCATTCTAAATTCGGATTTCGTAGTGAGAAGATCACGGAGCAGTGGAAAAGCAGCAACTTGAAGACGGCAAGGGAACGAGGACCAGCCCTAAGTTTACGACATACGTGTGTGTGTGTGTTTTGTCGTTGGTAAGAAATCGGTAGATTGTTTTCAAGTTTTTAATTTTTCGATCCTTTTAATGTATGAAATGAAATCAATAACGGCACAATCAATGATGGTCAACATAATTTAACCTGCTGAACTATTTTTTTTTGTTACCTTGTTTTACCTACCTGATCCAAGTTTCTCTACCAAAGAGTATTCCTTCTCTCCTGCATCAGGGATATTTGGAGGGTTTTTTTTTTTTAAAGGTTTTATGATGTGTGTGTGTGTGTGTGTGTGTGTGTGTGTGTGTGTGTGTGTGTGTGTGTGTGTGTGTGTGTGTGTGTGTGTGTGTGTGTGTGTGTGTGTGTGTGTGTGTGTGTGTGTGTGTGTGTGTGTGTGTGTGTGTGTGTGTGTGTGTGTGTGTGTGTGTGTGTGTGTGTGTGTGTGTGTGTGTGTGTGTGTGTGTGTGTGTGTGTGTGTGTGTGTGTGTGTGTGTGTGTGTGTGTGTGTGTGTGTGTGTGTGTGTGTGTGTGTGTGTGTGTGTGTGTGTGTGTGTGTGTGTGTGTGTGTGTGTGTGTGTGTGTGTGTGTGTGTGTGTGTGTGTGTGTGTGTGTGTGTGTGTGTGTGTGTGTGTGTGTGTGTGTGTGTGTGTGTGTGTGTGTGTGTGTGTGTGTGTGTGTGTGTGTGTGTGTGTGTGTGTGTGTGTGTGTGTGTGTGTGTGTGTGTGTGTGTGTGTGTGTGTGTGTGTGTGTGTGTGTGTGTGTGTGTGTGTGTGTGTGTGTGTGTGTGTGTGTGTGTGTGTGTGTGTGTGTGTGTGTGTGTGTGTGTGTGTGTGTGTGTGTGTGTGTGTGTGTGTGTGTGTGTGTGTGTGTGTGTGTGTGTGTGTGTGTGTGTGTGTGTGTGTGTGTGTGTGTGTGTGTGTGTGTGTGTGTGTGTGTGTGTGTGTGTGTGTGTGTGTGTGTGTGTGTGTGTGTGTGTGTGTGTGTGTGTGTGTGTGTGTGTGTGTGTGTGTGTGTGTGTGTGTGTGTGTGTGTGTGTGTGTGTGTGTGTGTGTGTGTGTGTGTGTGTGTGTGTGTG
This sequence comes from Uranotaenia lowii, assembly GCF_029784155.1. Lineage (NCBI taxonomy): Eukaryota > Metazoa > Arthropoda > Insecta > Diptera > Culicidae > Uranotaenia > Uranotaenia lowii. Next base: position 39,689,303 of record NC_073693.1, read on the forward strand.
TGTGTGTGTGTGTGTGTGTGTGTGTGTGTGTGTGTGTGTGTGTGTGTGTGTGTGTGTGTGTGTGTGTGTGTGTGTGTGTGTGTGTGTGTGTGTGTGTGTGTGTGTGTGTGTGTGTGTGTGTGTGTGTGTGTGTGTGTGTGTGTGTGTGTGTGTGTGTGTGTGTGTGTGTGTGTGTGTGTGTGTGTGTGTGTGTGTGTGTGTGTGTGTGTGTGTGTGTGTGTGTGTGTGTGTGTGTGTGTGTGTGTGTGTGTGTGTGTGTGTGTGTGTGTGTGTGTGTGTGTGTGTGTGTGTGTGTGTGTGTGTGTGTGTGTGTGTGTGTGTGTGTGTGTGTGTGTGTGTGTGTGTGTGTGTGTGTGTGTGTGTGTGTGTGTGTGTGTGTGTGTGTGTGTGTGTGTGTGTGTGTGTGTGTGTGTGTGTGTGTGTGTGTGTGTGTGTGTGTGTGTGTGTGTGTGTGTGTGTGTGTGTGTGTGTGTGTGTGTGTGTGTGTGTGTGTGTGTGTGTGTGTGTGTGTGTGTGTGTGTGTGTGTGTGTGTGTGTGTGTGTGTGTGTGTGTGTGTGTGTGTGTGTGTGTGTGTGTGTGTGTGTGTGTGTGTGTGTGTGTGTGTGTGTGTGTGTGTGTGTGTGTGTGTGTGTGTGTGTGTGTGTGTGTGTGTGTGTGTGTGTGTGTGTGTGTGTGTGTGTGTGTGTGTGTGTGTGTGTGTGTGTGTGTGTGTGTGTGTGTGTGTGTGTGTGTGTGTGTGTGTGTGTGTGTGTGTGTGTGTGTGTGTGTGTGTGTGTGTGTGTGTGTGTGTGTGTGTGTGTGTGTGTGTGTGTGTGTGTGTGTGTGTGTGTGTGTGTGTGTGTGTGTGTGTGTGTGTGTGTGTGTGTGTGTGTGTGTGTGTGTGTGTGTGTGTGTGTGTGTGTGTGTGTGTGTGTGTGTGTGTGTGTGTGTGTGTGTGTGTGTGTGTGTGTGTGTGTGTGTGTGTGTGTGTGTGTGTGTGTGTGTGTGTGTGTGTGTGTGTGTGTGTGTGTGTGTGTGTGTGTGTGTGTGTGTGTGTGTGTGTGTGTGTGTGTGTGTGTGTGTGTGTGTGTGTGTGTGTGTGTGTGTGTGTGTGTGTGTGTGTGTGTGTGTGTGTGTGTGTCTGTGTAGCATATCGTTTGTGTATGTTGTGTAGAATTTTTATGATTGAGTTTGAGGATTTTTATGAGAAGGTCAATTTAAAAGAAATAAATAATTCTACAGCAATTAAGATGTAGTAAAGCAATATGTTCTATATAGTAAGGAGAAAGTAAATGGAACTGGGAAGGTTCAGGAACTGGGAAGGTTCAGAACAAAATTGATGTTCTTTTCTATGTTGATGCAGATTTTAGATGTAGTTTTAAAATTATACTATGATACTTTTAATATCATAAGTGTAATTTTTGAACTGTTTTTCTATTATTCTAATTCATTACCTCTTAGAAAAAAAGACATAACTGACTGTTAAGTAAACTGTTAAGTCTAAACATAACACGAGAATTTTCACACAAAGGGTTGTCATCCAAGTGAATGACACGAGTTCCAACTTTGAACTGATTTTATTCGTTTTGTTTCAAACCTCACTCGAGGCTCGTTCCCGAGCGAGCCGTGCCGCCAATTCTTCCATTTTCTGCAGACGGCGCACATTTCGTCGCCATCGCCAAACGATGATTATGATGATGATGATGACCACGAACAACGCGTCGATCGAGTACCCGATCGCGTTGTGTGTGGAGATGTTGTTCTCCACGTTTACTTCTGGTTCCGATGAGAATGGCCACATTCTGGTGTTTGGTTGCACTTTGATTGATGATTGCAACTTTGTTGTGGCCGGGTTTTAAAGGCTGGGGCGCTCGCTCGGGAAGGGTCAATATAATTGAGTTCGATATAACTGATGACGATGCGATGAACCTGGTATGGGATCAAAGTCCAATCGCAATCGCACCACTTGTGCCGTAACAGAAACAAATTATTATTTTTTAATTTTCCTTTAACTGAATTTCTTATTACAAATTAATTCCTTTCGCTTGCTTTTAACAATTTTCATTAACATTCCGGCCGGCGTTGAACTGCCACGTTCAACTGTGTTTCTTCCGATAAACCTTCGTCAGTTGTCACCTTTCCTTCGTCTTCGTCTGGGTCGATTGGAAGAATGGAGATTTCGGTGACCCCACGTTTGTACTGCCCTTGAGCTGTGCGGACCAGCACCGCTCGTACTCGACCATCGTTACCAGGAAATATTTTTTCGACACGCCCGAGAGGCCACTGCAGAACGGGAAGGTTGTCTTGTTGAAGAAGCACTAATTGACCAACTTGGACATTAGAACTTGGCTGCTTCCACTTGCTGCGTTGGTGTAGCTGACTCGTGTAGTCTCTGGCCCACCTGCGCCAGAAATCTTGAACAGTTCGTTTCATGTCCTGCAGGCGATTGAGACGATTTGGGTTCAAATCAGTTATATCTGGTCCGGCGATCGAAATTAGTGGTTCCCCAATCAAAAAATGACCGGGTGTTAAGGGCTCTAGGTCTTGAGGATGATCAGGATGGGAGGCTATTGGTCGGGAATTCAAAATAGCTTGGGTTTGGGTGACTATAGTTAGAAAGTGATCGACATTGTAGGATTTTTGTCCGACGATACGGCGGAAATGATACTTGAACGATTTTATTCCTGCCTCCCAGAGTCCGCCGAAGTGTGGTGACCGGGCAGGGATGAAACGAAAGGTGATTCCACTATCCAAGCTGTATTTGTCCCAATCCGGAGTTTTAAACTGCTGCAGGAACTGTCGACGAAGCGCGCGCAACTCACGATCCGCCCCGACGAAAGCGGTCGCATTATCGCAGTGTATTTCGCACACTCGGCCGCGGGTTGCCACAAAGCGTTTGATGGCGTTGATGCACGCGACCGACGTCAAATCCGCCACAACTTCGAGGTGCACAGCCTTCACCACAAAACAAACGAAGAGCGCGACGTACATTTTGACCGACGAGCCTCTCCCACTTAACGGACGCACGTTGAACGGCCCACAGTAGTCTAGTCCAGTGTATGCGAAGACTTTAGCAGGTGTAACGCGAACTGCGGGTAGAGGTGCCATCATCTGGGTACTACGCGTTGGATTGCAGCGGAAGCACGTTATGCACTGACGAACGCTGCTTCGGACTAGAACTCGACCCTGGAGCGGCCAAAAGCGCTGACGCAGCGTAGCAAGAACCAGACCAGGTCCACCGTGGAATGTTTGAAGGTGAATCGATCTTGCAATCAACCAGGAAAGTCGATGTTTGGCTGGCAGTAGTATTGGACATCTAGTGTCGAAGGGAGCATTTCGATTTGTAAGACGACTGTTCAATCTGAGCAAGCCAAATTCGTCCATGAACAAGTTCAGATTCTTTAGCGGGGACTTCGAACTGACCGTCTTAGTTGAGGAAGATGTACGTTTGAGATCGTAAATCTGCATTTCCAGGTGGAAGGTACTTCTTTGTACCATACGAATGAGAACTTTCAATGCGTGATCGATTTCTGAAGGTGTGAGACTAGTTTTGTACCGCTTAGATTCTTCGAGACGACAATTATTGTGAAAACGATAGAAGAATGCCACAATCTTTAAAAGCTTTGCAAGTTCTGACGTTCGATCTATGAGTGATGTCTCAAGATATTGACTGTGAAGAGATACCACAACTTGTGCTTCGCAATCTTGCTCGGGAAAATTCTCCACACAAACCTTCGAATCGGGCCATTGCTCTACAGGGGAGGTTAGAAACCCCGGACCATGCCACCATAATTCGTCTCCGACAATCTCGCTCGCAAGAACGCCTCGGGAAACCTTGTCGGCAGGATTCAACTCCGTTGGTATATGCCTCCATTGACAATCTTTCGTGAGGCGCTGAATTTCGGCGATGCGATTTGACACAAATACCTTCCATTTATGTGACGGTGACTTAATCCAATAAAGCACAATTGTCAAATCCGACAAGAATATTGCCGGCTGCGTGTAAACGGTGGTTTTACGAAGGTTGTCTACTAACTGACTTCCCAACAGTGCAGCACAGAGCTCATAGCGAGGGATGGAATGACCCTTCAGGGAGGCGACGCGAGATTTCGACGTAAGTAGGCGAGACTGAAGCGTTCCAGACAAATCCGGCGAAACGACGTAGATGCTACACCCGTAACCGCCCTTTGAAGCATCACAGAAGCAGTGGAGGGTGTATTGATGGTGAGTATTTCCTATCACTCTGCGTGGAATTTCGATATCCAGGAGCCGCTGGAGAGTTCTACGGTATTGCTTCCACCAACTACTGAGATCTTCTGCGAGTTCTGTGTCCCAAGGTAGATGCTCCGCCCAGAGCCTTTGCACGAACATTTTAGCTTGCATTACTACAGGACTTAACAAGCCCAGGGGGTCGAATAACTGCGCCATTTCCGACACTACGATGCGCTTGGTGATACCGCTTGATTCCGGAAGGACAGGCACCTTGAATCGTAAGCTGTCGCTATGTGGAAACCAAAGGAGACCCAGGGTTTTTATTGCGGCTGTTCTGTCTAGCTCCAAGACGTTTTTCAATTCCCACAATTCGGATGGTATTTTGGACAGTATTGACTGGTCATTTGTGGCGAATTTCCGCAAAACGAAGCCCGCCTTTGAGAGCATTTCGATGAGTTCGTGACAGCTATCTTCGAGAGTTTTCGGATCGTTGTGACCTGTGAGAATATCGTCCATGTAGGTTCCGTTTCGTAAGATCTGGGCAGCCAATGGGTAGTATTTTCCTTCATCGGCAGCTAGCTGTTCGAGAATTCGAGTAGCGTGAAATGGCGAACTGGCGAGACCGTATGTAACGGTGTTGAGTGTGTACGTGCTGATTGGTTCTGACGGCCTGGCTCTCCAAAGAATTTGCTGGAACTTTCGATCTTCTGGGTGGACCCAAATTTGGCGAAACATCTTTTCAATATCGGCAGTAACGACGTAGAGAGGCATTCGAAAGTTAATAACGGTGGCGTACAAAGCTGGTTGCACGGAATGACCAGTGTAGAGAACATCATTAAGGCACAAATGAGTGGAACCACGACAAGAACCGTCGAACACGACTCTGATTTTCGTAGTGGTGCTTTCAGGGCGATGGATGGCGTGGTGGGGTAGAAAGAACTGTGGGCTACACGACGCGCGAAGATTCACCTCCATATGTCCAAGCTTCTCGTAATCAGCCATGAAATTGACGTAGGCTTGGCGAAGGTTTTCATCTGCGGCAAACTTTCGTTCCATTGACTTGAAACGACGGAGTGCGACGGCGTACGAATCTCCTAACAACGAAACCATCTCTGTGCGCATGGGTAAACGAACGACATATCTTCCGGAATCATCTCTCTGCACAGTTTGCTTGACATATCTTCCGGAATCATCTCTCTGCACAGTTTGCTTGAAGTGCTCTTCGCAGCTCAGCTCTTCAGTCGTCAATGCCTTGCCATCGTCGAAATTTTCTACTTCCCAAAACCTTTCAAGTTGAACGTTAAGAGCTTCGTCGGAACAAACATGGCTGGTTAGAGTGTTATCTCGTTGGGGGGCTGGAGCTGATACCTTACCGCAGACGATGAAACCCAGAACGGTCTTCTGTAGCGACGGGTACCCAGATGGCAACGAGAAGCGCTGTTGTTGTAACAGGTCGAAGAACAACTCCGCCCCCAAGATGAGGTCGATACCTTGGCGAATGTTGAATTGAGGGTCGGCAAGCGGCAGATGACGAGGTATGCGCCAACGAGTAACATCAATGTGATGACTGGGCAAGTCAACCGTTAATTTAGGAAGCACTAGGCACTGCAAGCTAGTTTCGAAGCCCCCGAAGCGAGAAGCAATGGACAAAGTCACGCCAAAGTGGACATTCACGGATGATTGACCAATACCGCTTACAGGTGAGTTAAGCTTATTTCGTTTCAACCGAAGTCGCTGGCAGAGGGACTCGGAAATAAAGCTTGGTTGAGAGCCACTGTCCAGTAGTGCTCTGGCGAATTGGTATTTGTTATCAGCATCAAGAACTTTGATCACTGCAGTTGACAGCATGACGAAACTTCCAGAATTCGATTTAACTTCAGCACTTTGACAGGCGGTAGTGGGAGGTAGTGAATCTGAATTTAACGTTAAACGCGACGAAGTGGGAGGAATCGAATCAGAAGCGGGCGACGAGTTCGCGGGTGGTGAAGCGTGTGACTGCTCAAGCGCTGAGCTACCGGCCGACGACTCGAGCTGCGATAAGCAGCTTTGCGAAGGGATTGCTGCCCTTTGCGAGGTCTGCTGCCCGTGTGGTGTGAATGGAGGTAGGTGCAGCAGAGTGTGGTGTTTTTTAGAGCAGGTTTTACAAGACCCACTGGAGCAATCCTTCGCGAGGTGAGTTCCCTTCATGCAATTGATGCATAGCCCATTTTTCTTCACCATCTCAAAGCGTTGACGAGGTGTGAAGTCATTTGTAAATTGGGAACATTGGAATAAAAAGTGTGCCCTTTTGCAGCAAACACACCTTGGGATGTTATCAGAGGCAACGTGGGCTGTGGTGAGGCGCGACTTACTTGGTTTTGGTGGTTCGGAGTGGGAAGGATTATTTTGGGAGAGCATTAGAGTTTGAATAAGACGTGATCTTTTATGAATAAACTCCAGAAGCTGTTTATAAGTGGGTCGAACCGTAGTCGAATTAGTAGTTTCCCATTCACGCAAAGAAGCTGGATCAAGACATTGGCTCAGACGTGCAACCAAAAAAGAGTTCCAGTGAACTTCAGGATTTTCAAGTTTATCTAATAACTGAACATGACGATCAAACTCATCAGCCAGTTCGGAAAGCCCAGATGATGATTCCTTCTTAAGTGGTGTTGCAGAAAGAAGGCCTGCCATATGATTTTTAATCAAAAAGTTAGAATTTTCGAATCGTTCCTTCAACAGCTTCCATGCAATAGTATAATTCACAGACGAAATTTCCAAGGACGATATAATGCGCGATGCTTCGCCAGTTAGGGCACCACGTAGGTAATGCATTTTCTGCACTGCTGGCAGGGAACTGTTGTTGTGAATAAGCGACGTAAAAAGATCACGAAAGGCTTCCCATTTTCCAAATTCACCAGAAAATTCCGACAATCTTATTTCTGGAAGTCGAACATTTGCTATAGGTGGTGCTGAATCGGTTTGATTGTTAGAAGTAGGGTTATGTGCGAATTGTCCGGAAGATAATTTGGATTGCAATGATGACTTCAACTCGTAATATAGGTTATGCAATTCTCGACGCTGATCACAAAATTCTTCTAATTCATCCTCCAAATCTTCTATTTCGTCTTGAATGTGCTCGAATTCGCGAAATAACTCTTCGAGTCGTTCAATTCTAACAGGCAATTGCCCTCTTTGTTCTTCAATAAAGTCATCATCAAAGCGTTTTATCAGTTGGGCAGCACCGATAATGTTACTACGACGGCGAACCAAAGATTTTAATTTAATGCTCTTGGGTGCCTTCTTGAGCGGTGCCATTCCGTCGTTCTTAGTAAAAAACAATCAAAAGTTCACGTACCTTTGTTCGATGACAAACCATGCGCTCAACCTAACCTCACCGACTGGAACTACCGGTAATCCTACTGGAGGGCGAAAATCCGGAATCCTTCGCTGCTGCTGGGCTGCAAAACTGCGCTGAAGTTTTCGAGCGGCTGACCAAACGATTCTTCGGCTCTGCTGGGGCCTGCAATGATTGGAAGTGGACCGTGAGAATTCTTGCGACTCCACGTGGTGAAGGCTAACTGCTGCAACGGGAATTGTTCCCGGGTTTCGGCACCAAAAAATGTTAAGTAAACTGTTAAGTCTAAACATAACACGAGAATTTTCACACAAAGGGTTGTCATCCAAGTGAATGACACGAGTTCCAACTTTGAACTGATTTTATTCGTTTTGTTTCAAACCTCACTCGAGGCTCGTTCCCGAGCGAGCCGTGCCGCCAATTCTTCCATTTTCTGCAGACGGCGCACATTTCGTCGCCATCGCCAAACGATGATTATGATGATGATGATGACCACGAACAACGCGTCGATCGAGTACCCGATCGCGTTGTGTGTGGAGATGTTGTTCTCCACGTTTACTTCTGGTTCCGATGAGAATGGCCACATTCTGGTGTTTGGTTGCACTTTGATTGATGATTGCAACTTTGTTGTGGCCGGGTTTTAAAGGCTGGGGCGCTCGCTCGGGAAGGGTCAATATAATTGAGTTCGATATAACTGATGACGATGCGATGAACCTGGTATGGGATCAAAGTCCAATCGCAATCGCACCACTTGTGCCGTAACAGAAACAAATTATTATTTTTTAATTTTCCTTTAACTGAATTTCTTATTACAAATTAATTCCTTTCGCTTGCTTTTAACAATTTTCACTGACTTTTAACGCTTATAGCTACTTTCAATCACTCATTGGAATCTGAAATCTATCGGTTTCCAAAATTGCTACATTATTGATTTTTTTTTCGCATTTTTCTGACACTCTTTACATAAAAAAGCAATATTTAATCAAAAGAACAAAACTATTGTTTGAAAGAAAAAAAACAGATGAGATATTGTAAACTATGGTACGATACGGTTTAGAGAAGGTTTCTTGGCTTAAAAATACTACAGAACCGAAAAGTAAATATTGGTATATATATATTCCTTATTTGCTCCATGTCTTCAGTTATGGACAGAGATAGATATTTATGATGGGTGAAAAAAGTATATACATATCGCAGAAAAATATGATCAATTTTTATCGGAAGAGGTAGAATATCGTTAATGTAGTTTTTTTATTTTTTTTATAACTTAACTGTCGTGCATTCAAATCAACTGAAAATAAAGTTTTATAAAAAAATATAGTATGGATCCATATTTTAACCTGAAAAAAAAACATAAATTTTCATCCAATGAGATTATTGAAAAGCTGAAATATAATTTTATCATTACTTTAATATATAATATACGCTATTCCTTTTCACTACAGAGCTCAACCTGTTATTGATGTAACAAGTAGCAAAAGTGGGTTTTTTTTCAGCACGAGTCATACATTTATCCAAAGAGAATTGCTGAGAAAGAAATTTTTACGCATTTTTATTTCATGGCTTCTCAAACGCCTGAAGATCTGCGAAAGCTTCTATCCAAATTCAGACGAAAGCTGTGCAAGCATTTTTCCTTGCATGACAGCTTGCTAACAAGCTTGCAAGAAAGCAAATGAGAAGTAAACATTCTTTGATGAAATATTTCCTGTCAGTAGGAAAAGCTCGAACAGAAAAATGGTTAATATCTCAACTATACGATTTTTTTTAAAAACTGCTTCAATGTTGAAAGTCAAACCACCTGAAATACCACATTATAACACTTATCCTATGATTTCCACGACATAACCAATGTAACCGCTCGTTAGAAGATCTGTTTTCCTCCAACTCAACTGCATTCCTGAAGTCCGTAGGCGTTGCGAAAACAGATAAAAATTAATATCATATAAAAAATGTGTTGCAGAAATGTATTGACTGATGAAAGTTAACCTAATTATGAGAGCAAGAAAAAAAAACAAAAACAAAGAACCCTGGAAGTAAAAGATAATGTTGAGATATGTTGAAAAAAAATCGTTTTTTAAAAAATGATTGGTTGTTAAAATATAAATAGAAAATTTCTTCTTTTGTTTATAATCGTAAATCAAAATGATGAAATTATTATTAAAGAACGGTATTGCCAGGTTTCTGAAGCATACACCTACTATTTAAAACCTAATATCAACAATTACAGAACCCTTTTCTGATTCCGCCTGCAATGCACCAAAATCTGCACTTTGTTTTCCAAGCCCAAAAGATTTCCACGTTGCATCAGTTCCGTCATGCTATGGAAAAACAAAAGCATCCCTATGCTGTCGCTATCACCTTGAAAATCACTCTCAACCATACACTTTTTCCAAGCTCTCATTCGTTCATGTAAAACTCAGAATACAAACGCATACAAACTTGTTGGATGTTCCACTTCTAATCAACTCACACACATTGCATTTTCTTGATAGGAATGAGAATTCATAAATGTAGGAGAAAATTTGAATATGAAAACTTTTTGCTACTAAATTTCTGAGAACTTAGCAAACCCACTCCTTTTAAACCCATCACTTTAAAATTTTGTCCAGCAATGAAACACTTACCATGGCTCGCTTTTTATGAGATCACAGCCATCACAGATGAATAATTTCAAATTAAATTTATATTATCTATTATCCTTCAATTTCTCCTTTTCTCTATTTCCATTATGCAACACCGAGTACAAACTCTACCGATGATGAAAATAAAACAAATCATAAAAACCCCTTCCCATATCAACATTAAAAATTTAAAAAAAAATAGCACTTCAGTACAACGCGTACACAAGCGATTGCAATTGAGCAAGTCCGATAACCACCTCTCTTAACTGCATGGATGGTGGGTTAACACACTGTAATTATCATCCTTTATGACAATTTATGCTATTCTGCAGATCAAAGTTATTAATTATAAAGTCTCCTTTTGATTGAAATTTGTATGAGTTGCATTCTATTCACTCTGTTTATTTCAATTTTCATACACACCAAAATCACTGCCAAATTATAAATATAAGTTGATTTGATAAACGACTTGAAAATTTGCAAGCTGCATAAACTACTTTTTCGGAACCCTTTCATACTAATTTTCTCACTCTCACCCCGCATCATTCACTGCATGCACACCAACGTAATAGAATTGCTACGAATGAGTGAGCCATGATAGACGTACCATAGGAATGATAAAGAAGGGTTTACTTATCTAGATAAATTTTCAAACGTAGAACAAATCCAAGCAACCATGGGACGGATTTGAAGCACACACACTAAACACATTTTTACCCTCCCCCACTTCGCGTCTCCCGATTTTCGACCATCGCGAATAGCACTAAGTACGCCGTGAAACCAAAATCCACACGAGAATAAATCAAGTTTTTTAAACATTATGGATCGGAACTGTGAAACTATCATCACTACTCAATGAAAATGTCCATTAAATACACTTTTACACTATGCACCCGTATATTTTAAGCGAATTAACGATGAAAACGAAAGATTTAACACGACGTACGAAAACGCGTCTACTACACTCTACCGCTCTCAACTTCCGCCTCTCATATTTTACTCGGCAGTTGTATAAATTTAAGGCTGCTTTAACTTTGTTTTGAAGACAGCTGATGGCTTTGTTTACCTTTAACGTTCCAAAATTAAAAAATCATTTCTCTTTAGGATTAAATGATAGAACTCTACCATGTTCTGCAAAGTTGTTTATTTTTATTGAGATAAACAACTTTTCAAAAGAAAGTGAAGCCATTTAATGCTTACCAAAAGAGTGAGTATTTTAATCTCGCTTTTGGTAGACCCTATCGACTGTATAATTCAAATAAAAATTTGTACGTGAAACGAACTAGAAATTTGTTCCATAACACAGTTTTCGTTGCATCACTTCATTTCACTTACCCTGTTGTAGCTTCTTTATTTCTCAATCGACTATAATTCAGTGAAAAGCATTAGAAGTGGCTTCAAAAGATTGAAAAGAATCTGAATTTTCGTTACATTAAGGCTCCAGAGTGTACTGTAAACCTCAAAAAACCTCTATTTTCCGTTGCGTTACATATTTAAAACATACCCCGTTTTCACCCTCTATAAATCCGAAGTTATAAAAAGTTTGCTCCAAACGCCTTGACTTCCTGTAAACCGTAGATATTCGCCATGTTTTTGAGGACAGAACGGGAAAATTTATAACACGTATGTGTAGTGAAAAAAATAAAGAGCATTCATCAAAACGTACATTTTTGTGTTTAAAAAAATGAACTTATTGAATTGTATGCATTTGTTTTTTATAAGTAAAATTTGTTTTTTAATGCATAACATAAGGTTGCCAGAATTTATCAGCCCCTTAACCAGGCTGGACAAATCCGGGTAATTTTAATATAAAAACCTGGGAAAATCCGAGGAATTTATCTCATAATAGACCAACCATAAATCAGGACATAGTCCGGGCATTTTTTTCAAAACAAATTACTCAACAAAAATCAAGAAAAAAAGAACAAAAAAAAAAGATTATCAAAACTTTTCTACAGATTTTAAATCGTATTTTAGGCTTCCAAAAAACCTCTCGTGGTAAATCTTGTAAAACTTGCTCAAAATATTTCGTTTTGAAGGCATAAATAAATAAAAAAATACATCAAATTTTTTATTTGTTTGATTTGGCATAAAATTTGAATAAATCCGGGCATTTTTCAATAAAATCTGGGCAACCGGGCTGGGCAAGACTATTCCTAATTTTTGGATTAAATATCCGGGCAAACCCGTTTAAAACCAAGCAATCTGGCAACAATGCCGAAGATTTCGCCTTTCAAATAGTTTATAAAATGTTCAAAACACATAATCAGTTAAGGAATCCAAATGCCTTTGAAAAAGAACTCAAGTTCTCAAAACTCAATATTGCAAAAACAAGTTCGTATTTAGCTAGATTAAGATAATCACAATAAAAAAACAGAATATTCAAGTTGAGCATAGCTTTTATTGAGTTAGCTTTATCTGAATTTTTGTTTTTAGAAGTTTGAAAAACGTTTTGAAAGCTTCGATAGTGATCGATTCACTTTCTTCTTGATTACTCTACGAATAATCACTGTCAGCTTAGAATGATCAGGAATATTTAAAATCAAAAGTCAAGATTTCTGGTTTTGAAAAAAAAAACTTTGTCCTGATTTGATCAGCCTGCATGAAAACGTTTAATATTCTTGAATACTTACTCGTGGGACGTATGATCAAAAATATGTCAACTAAATAATTGATCAAGGGGCCCCATTTCCCCCACCTTAACACATTGCGGACCAAATACGAGATTTCTCGTATTTTCGCTGCTAGTATGCTGTATTTGGAAACATAACTCAAAGGTTATAAAATCAAAGAAGAAACTACATTTGACAAAATTAAGCACAACACTTTTGGTTACTAAAAAGTAATGATTTCGTTTAATTTTGTCCATTTTATTTCATGTCAAGACTCAGTGTATTCCAGTTTAGATTTCTTCAAGGCTCTTAATGTGTTAATACGGCCTTGCAACAAACTGAAACAGCTGTTAGTAATTTTTTTTTTATTTTAACAAAATTGAAAGTATGTTCAATGATCTTCATCACCAGAGGTCTTAAAAGATATTAAAGTTTACCAATATGGCTCAAAACTGTTTGAAACAATATAACCCAAAATAAAACAAAGCATATTATTTTGATAATTTGATCGATATTCAAAGGATAGATACTTATTTAAGATTCCATAGACAAACTTTCAAGACCCCTCGCAAATCATCTCATTAACGACAACTAATTGACTCAAAGTAGGACCCACACGTGGTTCGCGTCTATTTTCGCACCCATTTATTCCGGGCACATACCGGGCGCCGAAAATCTGCTTCATTGAAATGAAATCCATCATTAAGAGAACGTCGTCGTCGTCGGCAGCTTTCCGATGCCTTCGCGGGCGCTTTCAATTGATTGCAAAATCATGAGCTCCCCTACACATATATTCTCGAAAATGTCTTCCAACTCAGCGGAGCTGAGTTGTTTTTATGTGCTGTAGCAGCAAAATTGGATGGAAGCAGAACCTTTGAAAGCTCAGGCCTATTTTCGACAAATCCCAGTCAATTATTGCCGAAAAGTTGACTTAGGAATTTGGTTCGTTTGTCATTCCGTCCCATGGAACGTGGGACTTTTATCTGTTCCATCATCAATGGGCTTGATGCGTACACGTGGCAGACGAAACTTGGCAGCTAACAAAGAAACTCTCACGTATTTCTGTTGGATGTATGCAAATGAATTTGTAGGAGAGATTTTTTTATGTAGATTCTACTGTAGCTAGTTGTTGGCATTTGATTGGTAATGACATTAAGGAGTAACGTTGAAGATACGCATAGAAACTTTTAAAGATTTCTTTTAATTTCCTAAAAATGAGAATTTTCAACTATATTTTAATGTTATAAAAGCTCAAAATCCATTTCAAATTTTTTTTCAATATTTGCCTTAGCCGAAACCACATTTCCCAACTTTAGCTCCCTTGAGCCCTCTTTGACAGTATCTCTTCATTTTCCCATCAATGCATCCCGCTGCCAGTAGTGTATCGTTCTGAGAAGCTGTTCATTATTTGCCGGTTCTAATTCCCCGAGAAACACCTCGAAAAGCTTTTTCTTCATTAAAAGTTTTTCCGGGGAAAGAGGTAAATAGGTAAGCAAAACAGGATGGGAAAAAAAAATCCTAACCGGAAACAAATTATTCCCAATGACAAAAACCTGTTCCGGGAACACGCAAATCACACCTTGGGAGACAAATCATCCCCCCTTTCCCCAGGTTAATGATTGTGTGCAGCTGTTTGGCTGGTATCAGAATGAACGGGAGATTCGGAAGAACGACTGGGGGGAAGCCAAACTTATTTCGTTAATGTATTTTCCATGTTGTTTAACTTGCGGCGAGGGAGGATAAGAGATGAGTTGTGCCTTCAATCTTTTCTTTTGGGAGAACTGTTTCACCCTTTTTCCCGTCTACTGGAACATCTTTCGCTCGCATTCAACACTAGCAGTCGATCCACAATCCAAGTGCGATAAAAGTTGATCCTCAAACTTGATTGGGCAAGGCCGTCCCCTCGTGAAAAGAGCTTTTAATCGGAATGAGATGGAAAAGGAAAATATAACAGAAAACTTTTCCCCCATTTTCCTTCACAATGCAGAGAACATCTCGAAAGGTTTGAATGAATGTCCGTGAGTGTTATTACATTCATCTCGGTTGTGGTTTTTTTTCCTCTGTCGAAAGTTGTGTGTGAATTGGTTCATTTTGAGCTCTGAATGAGTGAGCAATAGAATCACTTGGGTGTGTTTGATCGGACCAAAGTGAGCTCGTCTGGTGATTACAGTTTTTCGAATCTGTCCAAACAGAAGCTAAGTCGAGTTGTTTGGATAAAGTTTCTTTTATCGATGGGTTTATTTGCATTGACTTGGAAAAGCATCATTTTTTTTTTCATTTCAAAAAGTGACTCCTTTTAAGTAATTCTTAGAAATAAAACATATGCTTCGATCGGAAATGGCCTGAAATTGAATGTATTTTTGTGGTAAAACAACAGCAAGAAACCCTTTTTATTAAGTCTACTCATCGACAATAACAAAAAAAAACAAATTGAATCAAAAGATAATAAAATTTAAAAGTCATTCGCCTGTTAACTATCAATTGCGGGACGTCAGAAGTTGAAAGCAACAAGAATGAGCTACAAATCGAAAGTTGCCAATCAAATGTTTAAAATCTAAAGTCAAAACTGAAATATTGGAAGTAAAAACCCAAAAACGGAACTTGAGAATAAAAATCGGATGTTGAAGCTCAAAAATTCGAAGTAAGAAGGTGAAAGTCGAAAGTCGAAAGTCGGAAGTCGAAAGTGGAAAGTGGAAAGTGGAAAGTGGAAAGTCGAAAATCGAAAATCGAAAGTCGAAAGTCGAAAGTCAAAGTCGAAAGTCGAAAGTCGAAAGTCGAAAGTCGAAAATCGAAAGTCGAAAGTCGAAAGTCGAAAGTCGAAAGTCGAAAGTCGAAAGTCGAAAGTCGAAAGTCGAAAGTCGAAAGTCGAAAGTCGAAGGTCGAAAGTCGAAATTCGAAAGTCGAAAGTCGAAAGTCGAAAGTCGAAAGTCGAAAGTCGAAATTCGAAAGTCGAAAGTCGAAAGTCGAAAGTTGAAAGTCAAAAGTCGAAAGTCGAAAGTCGAAAGTCGAAAGTCGAAAGTCGAAAGTCGAAAGTCGAAAGTCGAAAGTCGAAAGTCGAAAGTCGAAAGTCGAAAGTTGATTTTCTAAATTTTCAAAATTTTCAAAATTTTCAAAATTTTCAAAATTTTCGAAATTTTCAAAATTTTCAAAATTTTCAAAATTTTCAAAATTTTCAACATTTTCAAAATTTTCAAAATTTTCAAAATTTTCAAAATTTTCAAAATTTTCAAAATTTTCCAAATTTTCAAAATTTTCGAAATTTTCAAAATTTTCAAGGTTTTGAAATTTTTTAAAAATTGTCCAAATAATCAAAATTTTCAAATTTTAAAAAAGTCTAAACATACATAACATTTTCAAAATTTATAAAATTTAAAATTTAAATTTTTTTTTAAACTTCTATAAAATTTTAAATTTTTAAAATGTTTTAATTTTCAAAATTTAAAAATTTTGAAAATTTTTGAATTTTTTCAAAATTTTCAAACATCAAAGTTTTGAAACTTTTAAAATTTTTGAAAATTTCAAAATAGTCGGTTTTTTAAATCTGAAAAAAAATTTAATTTTTTAAAATATCAAATTTTTTTCTAAACTTTAAAAAAAATTGATTCTTGATATTTTTCAAACTATTAAAAATTTACAAATTGTCGAAATTGTTAAGATTGTCAAATTTACAAATGATTTTTAACGTTTAAATTAATTAAATTTTTAAAAATTGTCAAAATTTTCACCTTTTTCAAAATCATAAAAATTTTCAAAATTTCTAAATTTTCTAAATTTTTAAAATTTTCTAGATTTTCTAAGTTTTCTAAATTTTCTTAATTTTCTAAATTTTCCAAATTTTCTAAATATTCTAAATTTTCTAAATTTTCTAAATTTTCTAAATTTTCTAAATTTTCTAAATTTTCTAAATTTTCTAAATTTTCGAAATTTTCCAAATTTTCAAATTTTTAAATTTTCAAAATAATCTAGATTTTTTCAATTTTCAAAATTTTCCAAATTTTTAAAATTTTCAAAATTTTTAAAATTTTCAAAATTTTCAAAATTATCAAAAATTTCAAAAATTTCAAAATTTTCAAAATTTTCAAATTTTTAAGGTTTTAAAATTTTAAAAATTGTCAAAATAATAAAAATTTTCAAATTTTAAAAAAGTTGATACATACTTAAAATTTTGAAAATTTATAAATTTTCAAAATTTTTAAACTTTTATAAAATTTTCAATTTTTAAAATGTTTTAATTTTTAAAATAAAAAAAATCTGAAAATTTTTGAATTTTTTCAAAATTTTCAAACATCAAAGTTTTGAAACTTTTAAAATTTTTGAAAATTTCAAAATAGTCGGTTTTTAAAATCTGAAAAAAAATTTTTAATTTTCAAAAATATCAAATTTTTTTCTCAACTTTAAAAAAAATGATTCCTGATATTTTATAAACTATTAAAAATTTAAAAAATGTCGACATTGTAAAAATTGTCAAATTTACCAAAGATTTTTAACGTTTAAATTTATAAATTTTTCAAAAAATGTCAAAATTTTCAACTATTTCAAAATCATCAAAATTTTCAAAATTTCCAAAATGTTTTAAATTTTTCAATTGTTTTTAAATTAACAAAATTTTCAAAATTTTATATATTTTCCAAATTTTCAAAATTTAAATATTTTCCAAATTCAAAATGTTCAAAATTTTCAAAATTTTCAAAATTTTCAAAATTTTCAAAAATTTAGAAATTTTAAAATTTTCAAAATTTCCAAAATTTTTAAAATTTTCGTCATTTTTTAAATTTTTCAAAACTTTAAAAATTCTCAAAATTTTCAAAATTTTAAAAAATTTTAAAATTTTCAAAATTTTCAAAATTTTCGAAATTTTCAAAATTTTCAAAATTTTCAAAATTTTCAACATTTTCAAAATTTTCAAAATTTTCAAAATTTTCAAAATTTTCAAAATTTTCAAAATTTTCAAAATTTTCAAAATTTTCCAAATTTTCAAAATTTTCGAAATTTTCGAAATTTTCAAAATTTTCAAGGTTTTGAAATTTTTTAAAAATTGTCCAAATAATCAAAATTTTCAAATTTTAAAAAAGTCTAAACATACATAACATTTTCAAAATTTATAAAATTTAAAATTTAAATTTTTTTTTAAACTTCTATAAAATTTTAAATTTTTAAAATGTTTTAATTTTCAAAATTTAAAAATTTTGAAAATTTTTGAATTTTTTCAAAATTTTCAAACATCAAAGTTTTGAAACTTTTAAAATTTTTGAAAATTTCAAAATAGTCGGTTTTTTAAATCTGAAAAAAAATTTAATTTTTTAAAATATCAAATTTTTTTCTAAACTTTAAAAAAAATTGATTCTTGATATTTTTCAAACTATTAAAAATTTACAAATTGTCGAAATTGTTAAGATTGTCAAATTTACAAATGATTTTTAACGTTTAAATTAATTAAATTTTTAAAAATTGTCAAAATTTTCACCTTTTTCAAAATCATAAAAATTTTCAAAATTTCTAAATTTTCTAAATTTTTAAAATTTTCTAGATTTTCTAAGTTTTCTAAATTTTCTTAATTTTCTAAATTTTCCAAATTTTCTAAATATTCTAAATTTTCTAAATTTTCTAAATTTTCTAAATTTTCTAAATTTTCTAAATTTTCTAAATTTTCTAAATTTTCGAAATTTTCCAAATTTTCCAAATTTTCAAATTTTTAAATTTTCAAAATAATCTAGATTTTTTCAATTTTCAAAATTTTCCAAATTTTTAAAATTTTCAAAATTTTTAAAATTTTCAAAATTTTCAAAATTATCAAAAATTTCTAAAATTTCAAAATTTTCAAAATTTTCAAATTTTTAAGGCATTCTGAACCGATCTATGGTACAGTTTGCAAAGTAGTGACATTGGTCCGCGCTTTAAATCGTAATTTCTGGTGAAAATCACTTTTGTTTCAATTGGTTTTACGCCAGACGCGTATAACGGAACAACCAGAGTCGACGGGAAGTGAAAGTTATTTGCAAAGTGCATTGATTAAAGCTAATAACAGACTAAATTGTTCGCCGTGGCTAGTGTTATAGGCTGTGCAGTGCAGTGTTGTTGTTTTCTGGATTCACCACAAGTCAACTAGGTAGCAGCTGCGTGCAACATTGTGTGCAAGCTAAGTTTGCTTGGCTTTCCCAGCCTCCTAGTTGCAAGAGAAACAGCTTCACCAATAGCAGTGCCTCTTTATTGACGGTGAGACACCTGCTGCCGAGTAGTAGAAGCTCCAAACACCAATTGGATTGCATACCTTAAGGCTCTTTCAAATACCTGCATTTCGTCTTCTGTATTCCGAACTTGCTTGCACCTTTGGACGTCTTGGGCAAGTTCCATTGGAAAAGGTCAAAACGTCCCTACTTCAGGTTGTACCTTGAACGCTTGGCCGAAGTAGTGTTTCTAGAGGTTAAAGCGTAGTCGTTACCCGCTCCGGCGGAAACGCATTACCGGTCACCTGGACCTTTAACCCTTGGGTGAACCGAGGTAGCTAAGGTAAAAGGGTAGACGTTACTCACTTCGGTGAGAACGCATTGATCCTCATTTGTTCCATTTGTCGAGAAAAAAAAAAAATTTGTGCTGAAGTCCTATAAAAAGCTCCTTCAAGCGCGGCAGCCGTCATGGCTGCAACCAGTTCCCCCACGGGGGTAACTACAACCGGGGACCCGCCTGATAAAAATGACAGAACGCTTCCCGAATATATGGATAGACTTGGTACATTCGGAAAGCTCATAATTTTATCTTTACGTCCTGCTGATGAACAACAACTACCGAAAAATCCTTTTCTCGTCAGTAAATCTATCGACCAGTCAATTGGAAAAATTGAAGCCGCCTACACAGAAGACAATGGCTCCAAGTACGTCATCAAAACCCGTAGCGCTAAACTAGCCTCGAAAATGATGCAAATGAAGGAGCTTATTGACGGTACGAAAATTGTGGTCACCCCCCATCCAGTTTTTAACGTTAGTCGTTGCGTGATAAGCTGCAAAGAAGCCATCGAACTAACAGAAAAAGAGCTAGAAACAGAACTGCAAGGGCAAGGAGTTTTGAAAGCTCGTCGTATTACAAGGATCGAAAACAAGAAACGAGTAAACACCCCAACGGTGGTTTTAAATATTTCTGGAACTGTAATTCCGAAAGAAATAAGAGTTGGTATAATAAACTGCAGAACCCGTCTATTCTATCCTTCCCCTCTAGTATGCTATCGCTGTTGTTCGTACGGGCACACAAAGGACAAATGCACCAACGAATTGTCTTGCCGAAACTGTTCCAAATCACACGATTTAGAGGAGGAAGAACAGTGTAAAGAGGATCCTTACTGCAAAAACTGTCAAGGAAAACATGCTCCAATCTCACGAAAATGTCCTCTATATCAAAAAGAGGAAGAGATCGTAAAAATCAAGGTAGAAAGTGGAATAACCTTTGGAGAGGCTAGGAAAGAGTACGCCAAGAAGCACGCGGAAAACTCCTACGCTAATGTTTGTGGAGCGCAGCAAAGACTCGAACAACTCAGAAAAGACCACGAAAAAGATGCACAGATCGCTAAATTGCTTGAAGAAAACGCAGCATTGAAAGGAAACGCAAGACCCTGTATGAATGAAAATGAAAACGTTGAGAAGCTCCAATTAGAAGTCCAGAAGCTAAGAAAAATCGCCAAAGAGTTTTTCGAGCTTAAAGCCAAACTAAAGGTCGCTGAAGAGAGTTTGAAGATTTCCGAAAGTGAATCTGATGAAGAGATGGAACCAGAACCTGAACGATCGACATCCTGTGTTCAAAGAAAAACAGCTTCAACCGGTGACACACCAACGTCGAAAAAACAAAGATTAAGTTCGAAAAATTCTTTACCGCTCAGTCAAAGCATGGAAACCTCTGAAATCGAAGACAGCCAAACCGAAACCGAAAGCGTAAAACGAAGAGGTCGACCACCAAAAAATCGAAATGGCCAACAAAGCAAAAAGTAATCTGAATCAAAATGGACCGGCACTCGAAAATGGACATGGCTTTGGAATACTTGATTTGGACGAGACTGAAATAGATGGCATCGACCGACGCAACTTCCTAGGAAACTCTAACGGAACTGATGGAAACATAGCCCTAGCAATAGGGGAAGATGAAGAAGGAAGCTGGAACGTGGAAACTACACCACAATTTGTTCATAGCCAGCAAACTAATCGCCCTGCCAGAACCAATATACCATCAATACTAGACACCCAACCAAATGTTATCTCCTGGAATATCCAGGGATTGCGGCCCAAGAAGGCAGAATTAGACATCCTGATTCAGGAACAATTGCCACGCGTCATCTGTCTGCAAGAAACAATGTGCCATTCGCAAAATTGTCCACGTATTTCTGGATATAAAATTTTCCATCGACCACGTGTCACCGGGACTCGAGCAGCAGGAGGAGTCATTATAGCGGTCAGAGAAAATATCGAAAGCGAAGAAATTGAACTCGAAACTCCTTTCGAAGCTATAGCCGTTAAAGTAGGACCACCGTTCAATGTGATCATTGTCAACATATATTTGCCACCGAGAGAAAACATAACCAACAGCCAAATTTCTACTTTACTAAATCAGATCCCAAAGCCTCTTCTGTTGGTTGGGGACTTTAACGCCCACCACCCTTTGTGGGGTTCAAATCACTTTAACGCACGTGGCCAAATGGTTGCCGAATTTGTAGAAGAAAACAGTCTGGTAGTGCTCAACAGTGATGATCCAACTTACGTCGATCAAAGGCATGGTAGTTTTTCTTCCATCGATTTAGCTTTATGCTCGAATGAAATAGCCGGACATCTGGATCTATGTGTGTTACCAGATACTTACAGTAGTGACCACATACCACTCTGCATAAGTTTTCCTGGAACAATAAACCGACGCGCTAATCGACCAAGATGGAAAATCGAAGAAGCTGACTGGGAACAGTATCAAAATGTACTCAGCTTCACCAGAGATGCCAACTCCGAACGTCAAGTAGAAAAATTGACAAAATCCATTTTGGAAGCAGCTGAACTTACCATCCCCAAAACGAAAGGATTTATAGGAAAAAAGTGTGTCCCATGGTGGAATGCGGAAATCGCAGATCTTGTGAAAAAAAGAAGAAAAGCTCTGAGGCAGTTGAAAGTTAACAGAACAAATCGTGAACAACTTGTGAACACTTATCAAAACGCAAACGCAGAAGCAAAAGAAGCAATATCAAAGGCGAAACGGAAAAGTTGGGAAGAGCTTGCCGGAAATTTTTCATCGCAGACTCCACTGAAAGAAATGTGGGGGAATTACCAAAAAATACAGGGGAAAAAACGGCAAAATGAAATCAACGCGATCGAATACGGAGGAAGATCGTTTTCTGACCCCGTAGATATCTGCGAGATGTTGGGAAACGCGTTCCAAAAAGTTTCCAGCACAAGAGCATATAGCGATACATTTCTGAGTCACAAACAGCAAGTTGAATCCAACTCGCTACTCATCCCCGAGGACTCAGGACCCCACAACCAGAAATACAGCATGTACGAGCTGGACGAGGCGTTAGATGGGCTTAAAGGCTCCTCACCGGGACCGGATAGCATACACTATGCAATGATCACACACCTTCCCCTAGATGGAAAAATTTTGCTTCTCGAGACCTATAACCGGCTGTGGGAGGAATCAACTTACCCGGCAGAGTGGACAAAATCTTTTGTTGTTCCCATCTATAAGGGAAAAGGTCGACGAGCAGATCCTTTAAATTATCGGCCTATTTACCTTAACAGCTGCATGGGAAAAGTCTTCGAAAGGATGATTAACAATCGTTTAGTCCATCTTCTCGAAACAAAAGGACTTTTATATCATCATCAATTTGCTTTTCGAAAGGGGAGAAGCACAGCAGACCATCTCTGCACCTTTGAAGAAATTGTTCGAGGTGCGCTCAACGAAAACAAGGTGGCACAAACGGCTTTTCTTGACGTCAGCAAAGCGTATGACACAACGTGGCGTAGGCTTTGTTTAGAGCAGTTGGCAAACAACAACGTCGGAGGAAAAATGCTGAGCTTTCTACAGGAAATGCTTCGCAACAGGATATTCCAAGTAACCACCAACGGAAAAATGTCCAGCTTCAAGACGATGGAGACTGGCCTATGCCAAGGTTCGGTGCTAAGCGTGACAATGTTCTTAATTGCAATCAATACTCTGACGAACTACATTCCTCCGAATATCCAGTGCCTCATATATGCTGATGATGTGATACTGATAGCGATCGGCGAAAATGCAGAGGACACCGAAAATAAACTTCAAATTGCCTTCGACCAGCTGGAATCCTGGGAAATAAATACAGGATTTAAAATATCTGCTTCAAAAAGTGCTACTGTGGTCTTTCGAATGCCTCGTAAGAGAAAACCGTCGAATCCAAGCAAGCTTAAGTTGAACGGTATAAACGTGCCCCGTCAATTATCCCATAAATGTTTGGGAGTCATTTTAGACCAACATTTGAAGTTTAAAGCTCATACCGAAGAACTCAAAGCAGCATGCCAACAGAGAATCCTTTTTATCCGGAGCATAGCTGCTAGAACATGGGGAGGCGACCGGAACACTCTTTTAAAACTCTATAGAGCCACTGTTCTGGAAAAACTGTTGTATGTAGCTCCAATTTTGTCAGGCATAGACAAAAGAAATCTCCAATCTTTGGAAGTGGTGCACAACGCAGGACTCCGAGCGATTGTTGGAGCATTCAGAACGAGCCCAGTTGTAAGCCTTCAAGCGGAAACAGGAATACCTAGTTTGAAAACGCTGCTAGATCAGCGAACTATACTGTACACAGTCCGGCGAGCTGCTGTAGACCATGTTGAAGAAACCATAGAAATAGACCACATTGTAAGCGAGGTAAGCAGCAACAACGACTCTGATATAAGCTCTGATGAACGATGGGGCGAACAAACCAGGGCTCAGCCAAATTCCTTTAGAGTTAGAGGTCAAAACATGATGACTGAACTAGACTTACACGTGCCAAGAACAACCCTTTTTAGAACACCAGAATGTCCTCCATGGCTCAGATCAAAACTCCAAGTAGACAAAAGTCTTCATAACAAATTGTCTCAAGGTGCATCCTCGAATGAACTCAGGAATATGTTCATTGAACTACGACAAACCAAATACGGTATTTATAGAACGATATTCACTGATGGGTCGAAACAAGATTCCAAATGTGGATATGGAGTAGTCAGCGAAGAGATTGTGTTTCGAAAACGCTTAAACAATATATGTAGCATATATACAGCCGAAAGTGAAGCAGTCAAACATGCATTATCATGGATAACCGAACAGCAAAGACCCCGTGCTTATCTACTATGCACCGACTCAATGAGTGTGATATCAAACCTTGAAAAGTGTAAGATAAGCTCTAAGTGGAAGGATTGTATACAATGCATGCATAATCAGATCGTTCAAACAGGGGCAGAAATCGTATTTTGCTGGGTTCCCAGTCATATCGGGATCCCGGGAAATGAGAGAGCTGACTTTGAAGCTAAAAATGCCTTGGAACTGCTACAGGAAGACCAAGAAACCGTCGACTTCAAGGAGGTTCGAAAAATCGTCAAGACACAAATCACAAACACATGGCAGGCACAGTGGCACGGGAACCTGAACAACAAATTGCGAGAAGTAAAAAACACTGTTTTACCTTACAAATTAGTGTTCTCGGGGAATCGGAGAAACGATGTAATTCTAGCCCGCCTGCGGATTGGACATACCCAGCTTACTCATGCGTACCTCTTAGACAGAGTTGATCGTCCACTTTGTCCAAGGTGTAACGAAATTCTTACAGTAAAGCACATCTTCGTAACCTGCTCTCAACTAGACGAGCAAAGGGAAAACCATGGAGTGCCAGGAAACCTTCGAGAAGCACTAGCTGACGACAGTGAAATGGCGAAAAAAGTGATACAATATTTGAAATCCATCCAATTGTATGATAAAATTTAGCAACATATTGTAGAACAATTTGAAGGACCCGAATGTCAAAAAAGGTCCATAATAAAAAAAAAAAAAAAAAAAAAAAAAAAAAAAAATTTTAAGGTTTTGAAATTTTAAAAATTGTCAAAATAATAAAAATTTTCAAATTTTAAAAAAGTTGATACATACTTAAAATTTTGAAAGTTTATAAATTTTCAAAATTTTTAAACTTTTATAAAATTTTCAATTTTTAAAATGTTTTAATTTTTAAAATAAAAAAAATCTGAAAATTTTTGAATTTTTTCAAAATTTTCAAACATCAAAGTTTTGAAACTTTTAAAATTTTTGAAAATTTCAAAATAGTCGGTTTTTAAAATCTGAAAAAAAATTTTTAATTTTCAAAAATATCAAATTTTTTTCTCAACTTTAAAAAAAATGATTCCTGATATTTTATAAACTATTAAAAATTTAAAAAATGTCGACATTGTAAAAATTGTCAAATTTACCAAAGATTTTTAACGTTTAAATTTATAAATTTTTCAAAAAATGTCAAAATTTTCAACTATTTCAAAATCATCAAAATTTTCAAAATTTCCAAAATGTTTTAAATTTTTCAATTTTTTTTAAATTAACAAAATTTTCAAAATTTTATATATTTTCCAAATTTTCAAAATTTAAATATTTTCCAAATTCAAAATGTTCAAAATTTTCAAAATTTTCAAAATTTTCAAAAATTTAGAAATTTTAAAATTTTCAAAATTTCCAAAATTTTTAAAATTTTCGTCATTTTTTAAATTTTTCAAAACTTTAAAAATTCTCAAAATTTTCAAAATTTTAAAAAATTTTAAAATTTTCAAAATTTTTAAAATTTTCCAAATTTTCTAAATTTTCAAAATTTTCAAAATTTTCAAAATTTTCAAAATTTTCAAAATTTTCAAAATTTTTAAAAATTTTTAAAATTTTCAAAATTTTCAAAATTTTCAAAATTTTCAACATTTTCAAAATTTTCAAAATTTTCAAAATTTTCAAAATTTTCAAAATTTTCAAAATTTTCAAAATTTTCAAAATTTTCAAAATTTTCAAAATTTTCAAAATTTTCAAAATTTTCAAAATTTTCAAAATTTTCAAAATTTTCAAAATTTTCAAAATTTTCAAAATTTTCAAAATTTTCAAAATTTTCAAAATTTTCAAAATTTTCAAAATTTTCAAAATTTTAAAAATTTTCAAAATTTTGAAAATTTTCCAAATTTTTTACATTTTCAAAATTTTCAAAATTTCAAAATTTTATAGGATTTTCTTAATATTCAAAATTTACAAAATTGTCAGAATTTCCAAAATTTTCAAAATTTCAAAATATTCATAATTTTCATATTTCCAAAATTTTTAAAATTTTCAATAATTCCAATATTTTTAAAGTTTTCAAAATTTTCAAAATTTTAAAATTTTTAAGATTTTTAAAATATTTAAAATTTTCAAATTTTTAAAATGTTTCAAAATTTTAAAATGGTCCAAACTTTTAATAATTTTAAAAATTGTCAAAATTTTGAAAAGTTTCAAAAATTCAAAAAATTTCATGATTCAAATGTAATTTATTTAATTTTTAAAAGTTTTAGAATTTGCAAACTGTTGAAAATGTTTAAAATTTAAAAAATTTAAAAAAATTAAATCATTTGAAAAATTTAAAAAATTCATTTTTTAATTTTTAAAAATGTTATAAAAATTTGGAAAATTTTGATAGTTTTAAAAAAATTCAAAAAATTTTAAAATTTTAAAAATTTTGCAAAATTTTTAAAATTTTTAAAATTTTAAAAAATTTTAAGATATTGAAAATTCTGAAAACTTTGAAAACTTAGAAATTTTTAAAAATTTGAAAATTTAGAAATTTTTGAAAATTAAAAAAAATATCCAAATTTTCAAAATTCTTAAAATGTTTAAAATTATTTTTTTTTTTATTAGGGACCTTTTTTTATCATTCGGGTCCAACAAACTTATTCGAAAATTACAATACACTTTTAAATTTTTTCATACAATTGTAGGGTTTTTAAATATTTTATCACTTTTTCCGCCATATCGCTGTCGTCTGATAATGCTTCGCGTAGGTTCCCTGGGATGCCATGCTTTCTACGTTCCTCTTCTAGTTGTGGGCAGTTTACGATGATGTGCTTTACAGTTAGAGTTTCGTTACATCTTGGGCATAATGGGCATTCGACTCGATCCAATAGGAACGCGTGGGTGAGCAGTGTATGTCCGATCCGCAGGCGGGCTAAAATAACGTCGTCTCTCCTTTTTTCTGAGAACACTGATTTGTACGGTAGAACAGTGTTTTTCACTTCACGTAGTTTATTATTTAAATTTCTGTGCCACTCCATCTGCCATTTATGTGTAATTTGTGTTTTCACAACTTTCCGCACTTCCATAAATTCAACGGTTTCTTGTTCTGCAAGTGGCAGATCCAGCGCTTGTTTTGCTTCGAAGTCAGCTTTCTCATTTCCCTGTATCCCGATGTGACTTGGGACCCAGCAAAAAACTATTTCTGCGCCCGTTTGAGCGATCCGATTACTCAGGTTTTGTATGCTATCCTTCCATCTAGATTTAATCTTGCACTTTTGGAGGTTGGTTATTACACTCATAGGATTAAAATTATTAAGATTTTCAAAATTTTCAAAATTTTAAAAATTTTTAAAATTTTTAAAATTTTTAAAATTTTCAAGATTTTAAAATTTTAAAATATTTTCAAAATTAAAAAATTTAAAAAAAATTCAAGATTTTCAACATAATCAAATTGTATAAAAATTTTAATTTTTTTAAAAATTTTCAAAATTATCAATATTTTTTATTATTTTAAAATTTTCAAAATTTTCAAAATTTCAAAACTGTCAAAAATGTTGAAATTTTCAAAAAAAATATTTAAATTATCAAAATTTCAAAAATATTGAAAATTTAAAAAAATTAAATTTTACAATTTCAAAAATTTAATATTTTCAAAATTTAAAAAATTTTGAAAGTTTATATAATTTTTAATTTTTTAATTTATGAAGATTTTCGAAATTCAAATTCTTGTTATTTGAATCATCAAAATCATTTGAATTTAATTGGTTGTCAAATTGAAAAATGTTCAATTGACGTATAAAAAAATATTTATTTGTCAAATAGTTCAATATTTTATAATTTAAAACATTGTCGAAATTATAAAAATTGGATATTGGCTCTCTGAAAAATTGAATTTATTGCTTGTAAACAAGCTGAACCCTGAATTTTCCCAGCTCCTTCCCGGAATCCAATAGATCTAAATTGTGGTTTTGAATTGCAACTTTATTTGCAACCGATTATTCCCGGTTCCTTTCGATTCAAAACGGTCTAACCAATGACGAAAATGACAGGAAATAGAATCCAATTTCCCTCCGGAGGAACCCACTCGGTTGAGCATCGATAAATGACACTGGTAAAAAATGTACTCCAATCGTACCCCGTCCATGCGGTTTGCAATAAATTATGAAAAACGAATGACAACGGTCGGTTTGTTTTGGTTGTTTTCCATGATTGCGAATGGAAAAAAGGCACCAATGAACGATTTCCAAAGTCCTGAGATAAACGACGTATAATAAACCCTTTTTCTCCGCTGGGAAACGTAAAGGGGCAGGACAGAACAGATAAAGCCAAAAAAACAAAACATTCGTACCGAATCTTCCGGCTACGGATTCTGGTGGGACAAATTGGAGCAATTCATGTTGTATTTGCAAGTTCCGATTATAAGCTTCGGCAGCCGGAAGCGCACCAATGAAGAGAAAGGGAGTGAATGTCTTTTTATGTACACTGGTGGGAAAACATATCGCGGATCTGGAAAAAATAGAGGAAAAAAACCCAGGGTTGATGAGGTTTCAGAAAGACTAGCACAATGTGTCGTTTATTTGATGTATCATTAAACAATTTTCAAGGTTCTAATAAACTTAAGGAACAAAAACTATTTTACATTTACAAATAAACAAATTTCCACGCTTTGAAATCGTCCAACATTTTAAAATTTTTAAGATAATCAATGTTTTTAAAAATATTGTCGATAAGAGCATTCAGGACATTTTTAATCTAATTTAAAAAAAAATCGTTAATGTGATGTCATTTTTGAAATTTTTGACAATTTTTACATTTTTAACATTTTTGACAGTTTTTGACATTTTTGATATTCTCGACATTTTTGACATTTTTGACATTTTTTGACATTTTTGACATTATTTTCATTTTTGACATTTTTGACATTATTGACATTATTGACATTATTGACATTTTTGACATTTTTGACATTTTTTGACATTTTTGACATTTTTGACTTTTTTGACATTTTTTGACATTTTTGACATTTTTGACATTTTTTGACATTTTTGACATTTTTGACATTTTTGACATTTTTGACATTTTTGACATTTTTTGACATTTTTGACATTTTTGACATTTTTGACATATATGACATTTTTTGGCATTTTTTGACATTTTTGACATTTTTTAAATTTTTGGCATTTTTTACATTTTTTGACATTTTTTGACATTTTTTGACATTTTTGACATTTTTGACATTTTTGACATTTTTTTGACATTTTTGACATTTTTGACATTTTTGACATTTTTGACATTTTTGACATTTTTGACATTTTTTGACATTTTTTGACATTTTTGACAGTTTTGACATTTTTGACATTTTTGACATTTTTGACATTTTTGACATTTTTGACATTTTTTGACATTTTTGACATTTTTGACATTTTTGACATTTTTGACATTTTTGACATTTTCGACATTTTCGACATTTTTGACATTTTTGACATTTTTGACATTTTTGACATTTTTGACATTTTTTGACATTTTTGACATTTTTGACATTTTTGACATTTTTGACATTTTTGACATTTTTGACATTTTTGACATTTTTGACATTTTTGACATTTTTGACATTTTTGACATTTTTGACATTTTTGACATTTTTGACATTTTTTGACATTTTTGACATTTTGACATTTTTGACATTTTTGACATTTTTGACATTTTTGACATTTTTGACATTTTTGACATTTTTTGACATTTTTGACATTTTTGACATTTTTGACATTTTTGACATTTTTGACATTTTTGACATTTTTGACATTTTTGACATTTTTTGACATTTTTGACATTTTTGACATTTTTGACATTTTTGGCATTTTTGACATTTTTGACATGTTTGACATTTTTGACATTTTTTGACATTTTTGACAGTTTTGACATTTTTGACATTTTTGACATTTTTGACATTTTTTGACATATTTGACATTTTTGAAATTTTTGACATTTTTGACATTTTTGTCATTTTTGACCTTTTTTGACATTTTTGACAATTTATACATTTTTTGACATTTTTTACATTTTTTGACATTTTTTTAACATTTTTGACATTTCATTTATGACATTTTTGACATTTTTGACAATTTTGACAATTTTGACATTTTTTGACATATTTGACATTTTTTGACATTTTTTGACATTTTTTGACATTTTTGACATTTTTGACATTTTTGACATTTTTGACATTTTTTGACATTTTTGACATTTTTGACATTTTTAACATTTTTTGACATTTTTTGACATTTTTGACATTTTTGACATTTTTGACATTTTTGACATTTTTTGACATTTTTGACATTTTTGACATTTTTGACATTTTTGACATTTTTGACATTTTTGACATTTTTGACATTTTTGAGTTTTTTGACATTTTTGATATTTTTTGACATTTTTGGACATTTTTGACATTTTTGACATTTTTGAAATTTTTGACATTTTTGACATTTTTGACATTTTTGACATTTTTGACATTTTTGACATTTTTTGACATTTTTGACATTTTTTGACATTTTTGACATTTTTGACATTTTTGACATTTTTGAAATTTTTGACATTTTTGACATTTTTGACATTTTTGACATTTTTGACATTTTTGACATTTTTGACATTTTTGACATTTTTTGACATTTTTTGACATTTTTGACATTTTTGACATTTTTGACATTTTTGGACATTTTTGACATTTTTGACATTTTTGACATTTTTGACATTTTTGACATTTTTTGACATTTTTTGACATTTTTGACATTTTTGACATTTTTGAAATTTTTGACATTTTTTGACATTTTTGACATTTTTGACATTTTTGACATTTTTGACATTTTTTGACATTTTTGAAAATATTTGAAATTTTTAACATTTTTGACATTTTTTGACAGTTTTTGACAGTTTTGACATTTTTGACATTTTTTGACATTTTTGACATTTTTGACATTTTTGACATTTTTGACATTTTTGACATTTTTGACATTTTTGACATTTTTGACATTTTTGACATTTTTGACATTTTTTGACATTTTTGACATTTTTGACATTTTTTGACATTTTTGACATTTTTGACATTTTTTGACATTTTTGACATTTTTGACATTTTTGACATTTTTGACATTTTTGACATTTTTGACATTTTTGACATTTTTTGACATTTTTGACATTTTTGACATTTTTGACATTTTTGACATTTTTGACATTTTTGTGACATTTTTGACATTTTTGACATTTTTTGACATTTTTTGACATTTTTTGACATTTTTGACATTTTTGACATTTTTGACATTTTTGACATTTTTTGACATTTTTGACATTTTTGACATTTTTGACATTTTTGACATTTTTGACATTTTTTGACATTTTTGACATTTTTGACATTTTTTGACATTTTTGACATTTTTGACATTTTTGACATTTTTGACATTTTTGACATTTTTGACATTTTTGACATTTTTGACATTTTTAGACATTTTTTGACATTTTTGACATTTTTGACATTTTTGACATTTTTGACATTTTTGACATTTTTTGACATTTTTGACATTTTTGACATTTTTGACATTTTTGACATTTTTGACATTTTTGACATTTTTGACATTTTTTGACATTTTTGACATTTTTTGACATTTTTGACATTTTTGACATTTTTGACATTTTTTGACATTTTTGACATTTTTGACATTTTTGACATTTTTGACATTTATGACATTTTTTGACATTTTTTGACATTTATGACATTTTTGACATTTTTGACATTTTTGACATTTTTGGACATTTTTGACATTTTTGACATTTTTGACATTTTTTGACATTTTTGACATTTTTAACA
The DNA here is from genome assembly GCF_029784155.1 of Uranotaenia lowii. NCBI lineage: Eukaryota > Metazoa > Arthropoda > Insecta > Diptera > Culicidae > Uranotaenia > Uranotaenia lowii. The sequence continues at coordinate 39,721,179 of NC_073693.1, forward strand.
TTTTTGACATTTTTGACATGTTTGACATTTTTGACATTTTTGACATTTTTGAAATTTTTGACATTTTTGACATTTTTTGACATTTTTTGACATTTTTTGACATTTTTTGACATTTTTGACATTTTTGACATTTTTGACATTTTTGACATTTTTTGACATTTTTTGACATTTTTTGACATTTTTGACATTTTTGACATTTTTGACATTTTTGACATTTTAGACATTTTTGACATTTTAGACATTTTTGACATTTTTGACATTTTTGACATTTTTGACATTTTTGACATTTTTGACATTTTTTGACATTTTTGACATTTTTGACATTTTTGACATTTTTGACATTTTTTGACATTTTTGACATTTTTGACATTTTTGACATTTTTGACATTTTTTGACATTTTTGACATTTTTGACATTTTTTGACATTTTTGACATTTTTGACATTTTTGACATTTTTGACATTTTTTGACATTTTTTGACATTTTTGACATTTTTGACATTTTTGGACATTTTTGACATTTTTGACATTTTTGACATTTTTGACATTTTTGACATTTTTGACATTTTTTGACATTTTTGACATTTTTGAAATATTTGAAATTTTTAACATTTTTGACAGTTTTGACAATTTTGACAATTTTTGATATTTTTGACATTTTTGGACATTTTTGACATTTTTGACATTTTTCGACATTTTTGACATTTTTGACATTTTTGACATTTTTGACATTTTTGGACATTTTTGACATTTTTGACAATTTTGACATTTTTGACATTTTTGACATTTTTGACATTTTTGACATTTTTGACATTTTTGACATTTTTTGACATTTTTGACATTTTTTGACATTTTTGACATTTTTTGACATTTTTGACATTTTTGACATTTTTGACATTTTTAACATTTTTGACATTTTTTGACATGTTTGACATTTTTGACATTTATGACATTTTTGACATTTTTGAAATTTTTGACATTTTTGACATTTTTGACATTTTTGACATTTTTGACATTTTTGACATTTTTTGACATTTTTGACATTTTTGGACATTTTTGACATTTTTTGACATTTTTGACATTTTTGACATTTTTAGACATTTTTGACATTTTTGACATTTTTGACATTTTTGACATTTTTGACATTTTTGACATTTTTGACATTTTTTGACATTTTTGACATTTTTGACATTTTTGACATTTTTGACATTTTTGACATTTTTGACATTTTTGACATTTTTGACATTTTTTGACATTTTTGACATTTTTGACATTTTTGACATTTTTGACATTTTTGACATTTTTGACATTTTTGACATTTTTGACATTTTTTGACATTTTTGACATTTTTGACATTTTTGACATTTTTGACATTTTTGACATTTTTGACATTTTTGACATTTTTTGACATTTTTGACATTTTTGACATTTTTGACATTTTTGACATTTTTGACATTTTTGACATTTTTTGACATTTTTGACATTTTTGACATTTTTGACATTTTTGACATTTTTTGACATTTTTGACATTTTTGACATTTTTGACATTTTTGGACATTTTTGACATTTTGACATTTTTGACATTTTTGACATTTTTTGACATTTTTGACATTTTTTGACATTTTTGACATTTTTGGACATTTTTGACATTTTTGACAGTTTTGACATTTTTGACATTTTTGACATTTTTGACATTTTTTTGACATTTTTGACATTTTTGACATTTTTGACATTTCTGACATTTTTTGACATTTTTGACATTTTCGACATTTTTGACATTTTTTGACATTTTTGACATTTTTGACATTTTTTGACATTTTTTGACATTATTGACATTTTTTTGACATTTTTGATATTTTTGACATTTTTGACATTTTTGACATTTTTGACATTTTTGACATTTTTGGACATTTTTGACATTTTTGACATTTTTGACATTTTTGACATTTTTGGCATTTTTGATATTTTACACTTTTTAAACTTTATTTTTACTTTTTTACATTATTTATATTCTCGACTTTTTTGGCATTTTTTGAGTGTAAAAATAGCTTTTGCGTCATATTTAGTTATAAACAAGTTCATGAATTGTTTTTTTTTTTTTCAATCAATCCCCGCAAATAGGTTTTGAAATTTACGCAACACACTGTGCCAATCGAAAAGCGCATCATCTGCATCCGGTCCCGTCGCTTTGCTTTGCCTTTGCTCTGCATCGAAGCTGCGTTGCAGCTGCCAGTTCGCCAACTGAACCAGGAAAAAGCTCGTTAGTGATCTTGGTTCAATGGCTGTTTTCTGGCCAAGTTTTAGTTCACTAGCGGAGTTTATCATTAGAACGGTTCAATTGGTTCTGATTTGAAAAAAAAAAATCAAATATCTTTCTTCTATTTCTAAGATGGGTAAAAATATGAAAAAAAAATAATAAGGGTAAAAAGATTCTACCAATTAATTTGAATTGTCTTTTAAGAAATCTAAATACTAAAAATGAGTATCACATCATCCTAGTTTTGTGCTGCCCTTTTTCTGCAGTTTGAAGATAGTGTTTTGCAATACCTAGTACTGGTAGATACATCCGATGACGGTGCGGTTGCTCAAAGAAACGAGAGAAAAAACGGCGAAACTGCTTTCCATAATCGCGTTCGTCGTGGTGGCAAAACAAGTAGGTACTAGGAATAGCTAGTAGCAGCACAAATAAAAAACGAGTGTTTGGTTACAATTTGTTGCGGTTGATGCGCCCTTTTTTCGCCGTGTGTTATTGGAACTTTTGGTCCTCTTTGTGTAACCCAGGTTTTTTGCCCCCCGGGAAACTGCATTCAATATATTTTTTCGCTGGATCCTTCATCCTTTTAGTTTTCTGGGGGTAGAAAAATGCGCGTTTTCATAGAAGAGGCTAGTAGCGCGTTAGAGTGGAAAAGATAAATTTTTTTGATCATTAGTGAAGCAACTTTTCGAGGAGTTTTTCTCGCCCCGGCGAGGAAAATTGTTGT